>NC_057801.1:517609061-517658926 GCF_018294505.1 Triticum aestivum | reverse complement strand
GCACACTAAGACTCCATCACACACACACACAGACACACTAAGAATCCATCTCTCTCTCTCTCACACACACACACACACACTGCGCACCCCCCCCCCTACACACACTAAGACTCCATCTCACACACACATGCTCTAGGCAGAGCACTTGTTCCTACCACCCTTCATCCAACCTTACCCGTATGATAAACAATCACCTTAATTTACTTGTATAACATGGAAAAATTCCACTTTACATTAGTAGTTAGCAAACTTATCTCCTCTACCCTTATAAAAAACCGAGTTGGCGATGATGGTGTGCCTGCCATCTTGTAATATAAACCGTACGATCTATATTTGACGGATAGAAAGCAAACTATGATAATTTTACAAAAGATACCCGCACCTCTCTCCACATCGTTATCTCCCACAACCTCATTGCTGAGCAATTAAAAAAGGAAGTCTCTGGAACAATCTAGCATGGTGGCCGCTACCGCCTGCCGGCGCCGTCCATCCCCATGCCTCTGCCCAGTCCAACCACCAGTCACCACCACACTCCCCTCCTCCTCACCTTATCTCTCATCTTTCATTTTTTCGATGACATTCTCGAGATAACGGTTTTCCGATAAAATTCTCGAGATATCATTCATTTTTACACATGGGATTACTCTTGCATTGGTCAATCACAACATGTGTTTTGTAAAAAAATGCATATTGATGTTCCGTGCAATACATGAGCATCTTGCTTGTAATTATATAACGCAAATCAAGAGCAGGAAGTGACATTTTTTTACACAACCACGTTAACTGGAGGTGACCACTTTTCCACTTCTTCCACTTCTGGTAGAGCGTCTCCACTTCTTCCACTTCTGGGTCGGAGACCACATGTAGTAGTATTTGTGGTATGAATGATACAAAGTGCGACCCGGAGAGAAAGACACGTCTAGTTGGAAGGTCTCGGGGCATACACGTAAACAAAAATAAAAGCTAATATGTGCCTCCAATTAATATAGTAGTAGTAGAGAACTTAGGCACATACTCCATAACATCACCGTGCATTGCACGTACAACATTTAATGGTACATAGTAAGAGACAAATACCTATATGCCATGCATGTTCATACCATTTTTGCCTTTCTACTTCACTTACTGCGTTACATTACTCAGGTTCGTACGTCCACTCCTAGGTACATGTCCGTCTCGTAGTTCCTGTCCCACGTGTTCTTCATATAGATGGAACAATCCTTGCATGACACGTGCACCTTGATAAACCACAAGTATACGGGATAGTTGTAGCCTCTTTCGATAAGTAAGAGTGTCGAACCCAACAGGAGCTAAAGGTAGAACAAATACTCTCTCAAGTCCTATCAGCCACTGATACGAATCTATGCACGCTTGACGTTCGCTTTACCTAGAACAAGTATGAAACTAAAAGTACTTTGTAGGTGTTGTTGGATAGCTTTGCAAGATAATAAAGAACGCGTAAATATAAACTAGGGGCTATTTAGATAAAGAAGCAATAAAGTAAATATAGCGAGTGTGGAAAAGTGGTGGTAGGAGTTGTGGAATTGTCCCTAAGCAATTGACTACATTACTAGACCGATAGGAAGTTTTATGTGGGAGAGGCATAAGCTAACATACTTTCTCTTCTTGGACCATATGCATTTATGATTGGAACTCTAGCCAGCATCTGCAACTACTAAAGATTCATTAAGGTAAAACCCAACCATAGCATTAAAGCATCAAGTCCCCTTTATCCCATACGCCACAACCCCCTTACTCGGGTTTATGCTTCTGTCACTCAAGCAACCCACTATAAGCGAATCATGAACATATTGCAACACCCTACAATGGGAATTTCTAACGCTTGCGCGACACGGAGAGCACAATAGGACAGCAACATAAGCACAAGCAAATTAAACCAATCATAGCAATTCATCAATCACCGGTAGGACAACGAAAATCTACTCAGACATCATAGGATGGCAACACATCATTGGATAATAATATGAAGCATAAAGCACCATGTTCAAGTAGAGGGTATAGCGGGATGCGTGAGAGTTGACCGCTGAATATAGATGGAGGAAGGTGATGGATATGTTGGTGAAGATGACAGCGGTGTTGGTGAAGATCGCGGTGACGATGATTGCCTCCGGCAGCGCTCCGGCGCCACCGGAAGCAAGAGGGAGAGAGGCCCCTTCTTCTTCTTCTTCTTCTTCCTTGACCTCCTCCCTAGATGGGAGAAGGGTTTCCCCTCTGGTCCTTGGCTCCCATGGCGTGGGAGGGGCGAGAGCCCCTCCGAGATTGGATCTATCTCTCTGTTTCTGCGTTCCTGATTCTGCCCCTTCAGCGTTTCCTTTATATCTGGAGATCCGTAACTCCGATTGGGGTGACTCTTTCGCCCAGATTTTTCTCATAAAATTAGCTTTCTTGCGGAAAAAGAATGGCATCAACCGCCTTACAGGTGGCCCACGAGAGTGCCAGGCGCGCCCAGGGGGTGTGGGCGCGCCCCCTGTCTCGTGGCCACCTCGGACACTGTTTCACGTTGATTCTTCCTCCGGAAAATCACAAATATTCCAAAATAATTCTCCATCCGTTTTAATCGCGTTTGGATTCCGTTTGATATTGGTTTTCTGTGAAACATAAAACATGCAACAAACAGGAACTGGCACTGGGCACTAGTTCAATATGTTAGTCCCAAAAATAGTATAAAAAGTTGCCAAAAGTATATGAAAGTTGAAGAATATTGGCATGGAACAATCAAAAATTATAGATACGACGGAGACGTATCACACCTTGATGCTAGATGTCTCGCGTGCTGGAAAAAGGATGAACAAAGCTCACGTAAAAAAGAGTGGAAGAATATAGATCCCCGATGATCGAGAGGGAGCAAGGAACCTTGTGGTGAAGCGTCTGCACTCATAATATTTAATATTATTCAGCGATATCGAATCAACCAATAATCTCCACAGTGGACTAGAAGAGTACGAAACATGGAAGCCCAGTGTAGTTACATCATACCAGTAGATGGCTAACCCACGCTATCACCATATTCTTGGCTTCCGAGCGACACCTAGCTCTGGTAATCCAGTAGCCGCATCGCTTCTCGCTCCTCGTCTCTCTCAAAGTGCGGCGGGCTGGCGTTTTTGCCGTCTATTGAGGTTGGTTAACTCATCACATGTTAGCGATATGCCAAGAGCATTCTAAAAAAATATTATTGTACTCTATTGTTATGCCAAGAAGAGGAAGCGCTTTGACCGACGGACCAAAGGAGACAGGCGTGTCGTGCCGTGAGTGGGTCCAGTTTCTCATTTTAAACTCATTTAGAACACTTGACTTGGACTATTGATAAGATTTTATAGGGACTAATGTATTCTTCGAGGATGCCTTTGACTATTGATAAGATTTTATATAATTTGAAAATTATATCATTCTAAGATCCTTTCACGTTCCGTTTAAAAAAATCCTTTCACGTATGAATTTTACTGTATGCTTTGAGCAACTTGCATGTCCTATACTGCTCCTATTTGGATACTCTAACTTAGCTAGAAGTTAGACTAACTCATGACTAACCCTAAACAAACTGTAGCCAAAGAGGTGTTTGGGTGACAGGGTTAAACTGTAGCCAAACTGTAGCCCAATGAGAACTATCTCCATCAAGTGCATTTATTGTCAATTTAACCCTGTCACCCAAACACCTCTTTGGCTATAGTTTGTTTAGGGTTAGTCATGAGTTAGTCTAACTTCTAGCTAAGTTAGAGTATCCAAATAGGAGCAGTATAGGACATGCAAGTTGCTCAAAGCATACAGTAAAATTCATACGTGAAAGGATTTTTTTAAACGGAACGTGAAAGGATCTTAGAATGATATAATTTTCAAATTATATAAAATCTTATCAATAGTCAAAGGCATCCTCGAAGAATACATTAGTCCCTATAAAATCTTATCAATAGTCCAAGTCAAGTGTTCTAAATGAGTTTAAAATGAGAAACTGGACCCACTCACGGCACGACACGCCTGTCTCCTTTGGTCCGTCGGTCAAAGCGCTTCCTCTTCTTGGCATAACAATAGAGTACAGTAATATTTTTTTAGAATGCTCTTGGCATGTTGCTAACATGTGATGAGTTAACCAACCTCAATAGACGGCAAAAACGCTAGCCCGCTGCACTTTGAGAGAGACGAGGAGCGAGAAGCGATGCGGCTACTGGATTACCAGAGCTAGGTGTCGCTCGGAAGCCAAGAATATGGTGATAGCGTGGGTTAGCCATCTACTGGTATGATGTAACTACACTGGGCTTCCATGTTTCGTACTCTTCTAGTCCACTGTGGAGATTATTGGTTGATTCTATATCGCTGAATAATATTAAATATTATGAGTGCAGACGCTCCACCACAAGGTTCCTTGCTCCTTCTCGATCATCGGGGATCTATATTCTTCCACTCTTTTTTTACGTGAGCTTTGTTCATCCTTTTTCCAGCACGCGAGACATCTAGCATCAAGGTGTGATACGTCTCCGTCGTATCTATAATTTTTGATTGTTCCATGCCAATATTCTTCAACTTTCATATACTTTTGGCATCTTTTTATACTATTTTTGGGACTAACATATTGATCCAGTGCCCAGCGCCAGTTCCTGTTTGTTGCATGTTTTATGTTTCACAGAAAACCAATATCAAACGGAATCCAAACGGGATTAAAACGGACGGAGAAATATTTTGGAATATTTGTGATTTTCCGGAGGAAGAATCAACGTGAAACAGTGTCCGAGGTGGCCACGAGACAGGGGGCGCGCCCACACCCCCTGGGCGCGCCTGGCACTCTCGTGGGCCACCTGTAAGGCGGTTGATGCCATTCTTTTGCCGCAAAAAAGCTAATTTTATGAGAAAAATCTGGGCGAAAGAGTCACCCCAATCGGAGTTACGGATCTCCAGATATAAAGGAAACGCTGAAGGGGCAGAATCAGGAACGCAGAAACAGAGAGATAGATCCAATCTCGGAGGGGCTCTCGCCCCTCCCACGCCATGGGAGCCAAGGACCAGAGGGGAAACCCTTCTCCCATCTAGGGAGGAGGTCAAGGAAGAAGAAGAAGAAGAAGAAGAAGGGGTCTCTCTCCCTCTTGCTTCCGGTGGCGCCGGAGCGCTGCCGGAGGCAATCATCGTCACCGCGATCTTCACCAACACCGCTGTCATCTTCACCAACATATCCATCACCTTCCCCCATCTATATTCAGCGGTCAACTCTCACGCATCCCGCTATACCCTCTACTTGAACATGGTGCTTTATGCTTCATATTATTATCCAATGATGTGTTGCCATCCTATGATGTCTGAGTAGATTTTCGTTGTCCTGCCGGTGATTGATGAATTGCTATGATTGGTTTAATTTGCTTGTGCTTATGTTGCTGTCCTATTGTGCTCTCCGTGTCACGCAAGCGTGAGAAATTCCCGTTGTAGGGTGTTGCAATATGTTCATGATTCGCTTATAGTGGGTTGCTTGAGTGACAGAAGCATAAACCCGAGTAAGGGGGTTGTGGCGTATGGATAAAGGGGACTTGATTCTTTAATGCTATGGTTGGGTTTTACCTTAATGAATCTTTAGTAGTTGCAGATGCTTGCTAGAGTTCCAATCATAAGTGCATATGGTCCAAGAAGAGAAAGTATGTTAGCTTATGCCTCTCCCACATAAAACTTCCTATCGGTCTAGTAATGTAGTCAATTGCTTAGGGACAATTCCACAACTCCTACCACCACTTTTCCACATTCGCTATATTTACTTTATTGCTTCTTTATCTAAACAGCCCCTAGTTTATATTTACGCGTTCTTTATTATCTTGCAAAGCTATCCAACAACACCTACAAAGTCCTTTTAGTTTCATACTTGTTCTAGGTAAAGCGAACGTCAAGCGTGCGTAGAGTCGTATCAGTGGCCAATAGGACTTGAGAGAGTATTTGTTCTACCTTTAGCTCCTGTTGGGTTCGACACTCTTACTTATCGAAAGAGGCTACAACTATCCCGTATACTTGTGGGTTATCAAGGTGCACGTGTCATGCAAGGATTGTTCCATCTATATGAAGAACACGTGGGACAGGAACTACGAGACGGACATGTACCCAGGAGTGGACGTACGAACCTGAGTAATGTAGCGCAGTAAGTGAAGTAGAAAGGCAAAAATGGTATGAACATGCATGGCATATAGGTATTTTTCTCTTACTATGTACCATTAAATGTTGTATGTGCAATGCACGGTGATGTTATGGAGTATGTGCCTAAGTTCTCTACTACTACTATATTAATTGGAGGCACATATTAGCTTTTATTTTTGTTTACGTGTATGCCCCGAGACCTTCCAACTAGACGTGTCTTTCTCTCCGGGTCGCACTTTGTATCATTCATACCACAAATACTACTACATGTGGTCTCCGACCCAGAAGTGGAAGAAGTGGAGACGCTCTACCATGCTGTTTTTTTTGCCCTAGGCTCTACCATGCTGTTCATGTCCCACTCCTTTCGCTGACATGTGGGACATCCAGTGATGTCTACTACGCAACCTTCTTCTTGTAGACGTTGTTGGGCCTCTAAGTGCAGAGGTTTGTAGGACAGTAGAAAATTTCCCTCAAGTGGATGACCTAAGGTTTATCAATCTGTGGGAGGCGTAGGTTGAAGATGGTCTCTCTCAAACAACCCTGCAACCAAATAGCAAAGAGTCTCTTGTGTCCCCAACACACCCAATACAATGGTAAACTGTATAGGTGCACTAGTTCTGCGAAGAGATGGTGATAAAAGTGCAATATGGATGGTAGATAAAGGTATTTGTAATCTGAAATTATAAAAACAGCAAGGTAACAAGTGGTAAAAGTGAGCGTAAACGGTATTGCAATGGTAGGAAACAAGGCCTAAGGTTCATACTTTCACTAGTGCAAGTTCTCTCAACAATAATAACATAACCGGATCATATAACTATCCCTCAACATGCAACAAAGAGTCACTCCAAAGCCACTAATAGCGGAGAACAAACGGAGAGATTATGGTAGGGTACGAAACCACCTCAAAGTTATCCTTTCTGTTCTATCTATTCAAGAGTCCGTAGTAAAATAACATGAAGCTATTTTTTCAGTTCGATCTATCATAGAGTTCGTACTAGAATAACACCTTAAGACACAAATCAACCAAAACCCTAATGTCACCTAGATACTCCATTGTCACCTCAAGTATCCGTGGGCATGATTATATGATATGCACCACACAATCTCATATTCATCTATTCAACCAACACAAAGTACTTCAAAGAGTGCCCCAAATTTTCTACCGGAGAGTCAAGACGAAAACGTGTGCCAACCCCTATGCATAGGTTCATGGGCGGAACCCGCAAGTTGATCACCAAAACATAGATCAAGTGGACCACGTGAATATCCCATTGTCACCAAAGATAAGCACGGCAAGACATACATCAAGTGTTCTCAAATCCTTAAAGACTCAATCCGATAAGATAACTTCAAAGGGAAAACTCAATCTGTCACATCCCTAGCTTCTGGTGCTGCCTGGTGTGTGCATCATGTTTAAATTCTGAAACTTGAGCTGAGGAATTTTGGAAGCCTCAAAAACTTAAATAAAAGAGGGGCAAAAACCCTAGAAATCTCATTCATTGCTCCAAAATGCTCTTCTTAAATGTTTGATAATTTTTGGTAAGGGTTCTGGTCCCAACCAAAATATTGAACATTTTTAAGGATTTATTTTTGGGACTTTGGATTTAATTCATTAGCTATTTGAATTTGAATTATATTCATATAATTAGAATATAATTTCAAATACCCCTGAAATATTTTATAAGCTTTTGGAAAAGTCCATCTAGCAATATAAAATATTCAGAGGAGTTTCTGGCATTGTTTGAATTATTTTCAATTCAAAACAGTGGCAAAATAAATTAAATAAAACAAAACAGAAGAAAAAATAAAACAGAGCAGAAAGCCTACCTGGCCTTACCCGTGCAGCCCACCAGAGCCGGCCCAGCTCCTGTGCTGGTCCAGCACTGTGCGGCCCAGCCCACCACCTCCTCCCTGTCGCCTTCCTCCTCGCGCCAGTAGGCAGAGGAGGGACTCGGCGCACGCGCCCGAGCTCGCCACGCCACCACCCTGCTTGTCTGCTTCGCCTGAGGCCACCACGACGCCTCGCGCCTTCTCCTCGGCGCCGCCTCGACCCCCTGGAACCCTCCCGCTCACTCCCTCGTCCCCATCTCCTCCTCTGTTCTTTCTCTCGCACGCACCCGAGAGCGACCGTCGCCGCCGTTTGCTGCTGCCGCGGCCACCGCCGCCCCCTCGCTTCTCTGACCAGCCCACGAGCTCCGCCTAGAACCCGAGCGCCTCCCCGCCGACCCACGCAAGGCCGGAGGACCCCAAGACGACGCCGCGGCCCTTCTTCCCCGACCACGGCCGCCGGATGCCGCCGCCCGATTCGTCGTCCGCAGGGCCTCCCTGAGCTCGCCGTCTTCTTCATACGACTCCCTGTGAGCCCCTCTCCCTTTCCCCTCATACCCCGTGGTGGATTTGGTTCGCTAGCTCGATTCCCGCCATCACCGAGAGCTTCTCGCCGCCGCGCTCGTCACTGCCAGCGCTAGCAAGCCCCGACGACCAAACCGAGCTCGCAGACTACTTCCGTGTGCTGTGTAGATGCCGCTGCGCTGCTCAGCTCCCTCGCCCGCGAGCTCTAGCCCTCTCAGCCGCAACCACCGAACTCCGGCCGCAGCCGCAAGCTCCGCTCCGGCGAGTGCTGGCCACCCCGCGTCCTTCCGTCACCTCCTCCGGATGCGCACGAGCGCTAGGAACCCACAGAGCCTCTCCGCGCGGCGTTTGGCCGCCGGAGCAAGAAACCCGAAGGCCTCCGCCGTCTCGGCCTCGCCGGCGTCAAGCCGCCGGCAGGTTAGGCCCTGCTGACCAGGGGTTTGACCCCCCCCCCCTGGGTCGATGACAGGTGGGGCCAGCCCCCCTGTTAATTAGTTTAGTTTATTTTAATTTATTTAGCCACTGTTTCACTGCCATGTGGGCCCGAGGCCCTGCTAATTTGGTTTAGGTACTAATTAAATTTTAGCTAACCCACTGACCCGCTGACTGTGGGCCCCAGCCCTTCTAATTACGTTAGTTAAGAATTAACTAAACCCTGTTTAGTTCCTGTGTCACTGACGTGTGGTCCCCACACGTCAGGTTTGACCGGACCAGCCCAGTTGACCCTGCTGACGTCACTGTGACGTGGGGCTGACGCAATAAGTATTTTCTGGATTTAAAATAATCAGGAAATTCCAGAAAATAGCTAAAACTTCAATAAATCATAGAAATTCAACCGTAACTCCAAATTAAATAATTTATATATGAAAAATTATCAGAAAAATTCAAGGAATCCATCTGTACCATTTTCATGCATGTTAGAACAACTTATCACTACTGTTTAGGGCAAATGAAGTGAATGACATTTAAATAACCACATATGGAGTTTGAATTCGAATCTTGGATTCAAACCAACTTCATTTAATCTGGTTTTAGGTGCATTAGCCCAAAACACATTCATATTGCCATGTCATAACATGCATCATATTGTGCATTGCATTGATCGTGTTTTTTCTGTATTGCCGGTAATTGTCCCCTCTCGATAGACGTGTACCGACGATGTGATCGTTGACACTGATGAAGACTCAATGTTATCTTCAGAAGTGTCAGGCAAGCAAAACCCCCTTGTTCATTCCGATAAAATCCCACTCTCTCGCTCCTGCTCTCTTTTACTGCATTAGGACAACAACGATATATTTGTTACTTGCTGCGGTAGCTGAACCCCTTTATCCTCTGCATGACCTGTCATTGCCACAGTAAATAGATGAAACCCACTAGCATGAGTAGGAGTTGTTTGAGCCCTGATGTGCCTACTCATTCATGCTTGTTTGTCATGCCTGCTACTGCTTAGAGTTGAGTCAGGTCTGATTCATCGGGGATGAATCAGAGGCGTGTGAACATGTCCTACTGTGTGTGAGCTAAGTGTGTGAACACGATTTGGTAAAGGTAGCGGTGAGAGGCCATGTAGGAGTACATGGTGGGTTGTCTCATTGCAGCCGTCCTCAGGAACTGAGTTCTGTGTTTGTGATCCATGACCAGCTACTACCACACATTGGAATGCTTAAGTGCCCCTCTCGACTTATTAATCAACATGATCTCTGTCCAGGAGTTGCAACTAGTTTCTGGTGTTTGTAGGTAGTGTTAGTAGTCTACCAAGTGGCACCCGGTACAGGTGGGCTTGGGACAGACTAGGCACAGTGGCCCGGTGTACCAAGTGGCACCCGGTTGGTGGGCTTGGGAACCCTGCACACATCGTTTGGGGCCATAAGAGACACCCCGGCCGGATCTCCTTGCGGATGGAACCCGAATAGGCGATAAACCTGGACTAGAGACATGTTCGGTTAATCAGGTCGTGGCCGACTCCCTCGCCCGGCTTCCGCTTGAAGGTTGCCGAGGTACATGACGTGTATAGGGCGGTAAGTGGCGGGAGCGTGTGTGAAGAAGTACACCCCTGCAGGGTTATCAATATCTATTCGAATAGCCGGATTCCTCGGATATGGAAACTTGGACCCCTTGCATAGTTCATAGACAAGTGAAAGTGGATACTCTAAAATACGCAAGATAAGCGTGAGTGCTATGGATGGCGTTCTCGTAGGGAGACGGGAGCGGTTCCATAGTGGTGTATTGATATGGTGAATATGTGGACTCGTGTGCGCCACCTCAAAAGAGTTACATTGCAGTCGTAGTTTAGGATAGCCACCGAGTCAAAGCTGGCTTGCTGCAGTTAAACCCCACCATCCCCTTTGTTGATAATGATGCATATGTAGTTAGTTCTGATGTAAGTCTTGCTGGGTACATTTGTACTCACGTTTGCCTATTTTATGTTTTTGCAGAGAGACTTCGGTCTCACTAGTAGTTCCGCGTGGACTTCGATGTTTAGCTTGTTACCTCAGCTACGATCTTGTGCCCTCGGCAGGATCTGGTAGATAGTCAGGCTTCTCAGCCTTTTTCATTTATAGATGTCTGTACCCAGACATGATAGCTTCCGCTTGTGCTTTGACTTGTATGCTCTGAGTGTTGGGTCATGAGACCCATGTTTGTAATATCTCGCTCCTCGGAGCCTATTGATTAAATACTTGAGTCGTAGAGTCATGTTGTGATGCCATGTTGTATTTGCACATATCGAGCATATTGTGTGTATGTTATTGAAATGCTTGGTATGTGTGGGATCTGACCATCTAGTTGTTTATCTTTAGTAGCCTCTCTTACCGGGAAATGTCTCCTAGTGTTTCCATTGAGCCTTGGTAGCTTGCTACTGCTCCGGAACACTTAGGCTGGCCGGCATGTGTCCTTCTTCGTTCCTGTGTCTGTCCCTTCGGGGAAATGTCACGCGATGAATACCGGAGTCCTGTTAGCCCGCTACAGCCCGGTTCACCGGAGTCCTGCTAGCCCAGTGCTACAGCCTGGATTCACTCGCTGATGACCGACACGTTCGGTGCTGGGTCATGGATGCCTGTCCCTGTAAGTCTGTGCCACTTTGGGTTTACGACTAGCCATGTCAGCCCGGGCTCCTTATCATATGGATGCTAGCGACACTGTCATATACGTGTGCCAAAAGGCGCAAATGGTCCCGGGCAAAGGTAAGGCGACACCCGTGGGAATACCGTGCGTGAGGCCGCAAAGTGATATGAGGTGTTACATGCTAGGTCGATGTGGCATTGAGTCAGGGTCCTGACAGCACTGGTATCAGAGCCTGACTGCCTGTAGGATTACCAAGCCAAACTGGTCAGAGTTGAGTCTAGAAATTCTTTAGTTATATAAGGGAATTGATTGTGGGATGGAACGTAAGGCTCTTTTTACTCCTTATACCTCATGGCCTTCTGATCTGAGTCATCTTATCTTTCCTGCGGGGTTAAGGAACTAGGTCTTCTCATCTTTCTATCAGGATCACGTGTTACTAATCCGTAGACTTATAAGTTTGTTGGATTTAAGTCTCAGTTCAGTTCCTACTACTTCTGTACGTTAACTGTTGATCTCGAAACCTTGGTATTGTGCTTCTGAGTGGTTATGCCACCATTTTTGTGAATGTCTCAAATCTTTTCCGAGCATTTACAGCCGTTATGCTGTCCGAGTCATCCCAGGTTTCCAAAGAGTCTGATGCATTTGCAAATCCTTTTCCTCTGGTTTCAATGTCTTTTTAGGCCAGATTAACCACACTAATCGGTGAGTTGAGGTACTTTATTGCCTTGACATATATGTTGGAGCTGGTATTATGACCCTAGGTGTCTTAGGGGATCACCTAGTAATTTAGCCATGATTTGTGTTCCCAGTGTGATGATTTTGGCCATCATTCTCGAAAGCATCCCGTGATGCTACTTAGTGGTAGGTATTCTATTCCTGGGTTCTTGAACCCGAGATTCACCCTACTTACTTCATGTTGATAGTATTTGCTAGTGCCTTTAGGATATTAGTAACCTTTGCGATAGTCCTTGAAGTCCATGGTATCTTCTTCTTCCAAATACCATGAACTACTTATGGCAGAAGTTCCTCGTTGAACTGAAATATCACAACAGGATTATTTTTGATGAGTTCTCCATTATATATTGTGGCTCTGCCAGTTCTACCTTTCCGCATGGATTGCCCGGAAGAAATATGTTGAATTCGTTCGACATGCCATTCCATGCATCCACAACTCAGAAAATCGTATGTTCCTTTGAGTTGTTCTCTTTAGTTGCATTCTGACCCTCGTCTATCAATTGATAGTCAAGAGTATGCGTGCGTTCGTTTATCGATGCCTATGACTCTTGTGGTCTGTCAAGCCATTCTATTCCGGAATGACTAGGAGAAACAAACTCCAGTACCTCTTCCATATCCAGGATTGGGTCAAAGAAGTTGTGCTCCGCAGATCAAATGCCAATTCAGCTTTTGCTCTGTTCTACCTTGGAGTATTACCATCTTTACATCGGGATTGCTATAGGAATTGCACACCATCCTATGAACTCTTGGTACAGTGATACTTCTTGCCATCATTGTTCATTCCTCGGTTCCTGTGTTATTGTAACCAGAATGCCGACAAGTGAATCGTGACGTGTGAAATCAATACTGCTAGCAACTCTGTTGCTTGGTAGTTAAATAGACGATAACCTCATTCTCAGCGTATTGATTATTGAATCGTCACTCTAAGACTGATCATGCTATCTAGTTCTTATTTCGGTGCACCCTTCGATTGATGAGTTAGGTTCTTTTCAAGTCCTCACTCATTTGATCATATCGTCTTGCCCTCAAAAGCAAGATTGTTCTCGGGCTTAGTAACATATCGGTAGTTCGTGATTTTCCGAAGATCTTCTCGGAAGTATTACCAGGTTGTCACCTGACCGCTGTGTTGAGCTCGTGATCAAGTTGGTTTCTTGTGAACCACCTTCTCTCCAAGAATCGGTGTTAGATATCCCTGAGCTAGTTGGTTAAGCTAGACAACAACTTGGAGAATTGGAAGATAAAAGCTTGCCTGACTTAGTTCGTTCCAAAGGGATATTCTTGTGTAGTGTGTGTTGAAGAAAGATGATATCTTCATCGGTTGGTCCCTGTGATCAGTTGCTGGACCTATTGTCTTATCAATCCTTTGATTGGAGTATGGGCTATCATCCAATCAGACCAGAACCAACGATATTCGTAATGTTGTCTTACTCGTGGTTGATCCCTCGAGTATACACCATTATATCTTTTGGGTCTGACCCATGCTATCACTTGTTCATTTAACTATGGAATTCCTTTTAAAAGGAAACCCAGATGAATTGTTGTTGAGCCCATTGGCAACATCCTTATCTCCTCCATGATGTTGTTGAACATTAAGCTAGTGTTGGAAACTTTTGAAAGCATTTTCTTCATGCTAGCTCATGAAGTATTTGTTTGATGAAAGGAGTGACTTCCTCTTATACACGTGCATTTGGTGAAAGTTGCCGCCGTGAATTTGAGAAAGATTGTTTTGTTTCCTTTGGAATCATCCCAAATCAGTCATGCACACGTGTGAAGTATTCTGTAGTCTGGAGACTTGCAACCTTCATTCTATATGTGTCCCTAGCACACTAAGCCACTGATTGACTTGTTCAAGGAAAAGAAGTCTATGCTTGGGATCTAATCCATGGACTTGCGTAAAGACTTCGATATCCTCGATTATGGTTCCCCACCTGAACTCGGTAGTGTTTTATTATAAGACTACTTTGTGGTCATGCTTGTCCAGGACAGCGTGTTCACATGTGTGTAGCAGAACCAGCTCATGTTTTGGAGTTTGCTATCGTAGTTCATCTCCCGAGAATCCCGCAACGTCATCTCGTCGATTTGTGTTGCAAACTTTCGTTTTTCTTCCTAGACTCGATGAGTCTGGAATATCCTGACACCAACCAGATCTGAATCTCAGGCAGATATGATGGTTGGAGCATTTCCCAAGAACTATAATAATGGTCTCTCTGTAACTGGTAAAGTGGGTGTCATGGCCAACACACCCATCCGGTAGACCTATTATTATAGTATCTTATTTGAGGAAGTTGGCCACCTCCCCATAAGGATTTCGTAGGATTTACTCCCTAGTTGTGCCTTATGATTTTTTGTCTTCCCGAAGTCCGACCTTTACTTGAGGTTCCAGATACCAGACCATTTCTATGAATGGGTTACACTAGCACATCAAGGAGAACATTAGAAGTGGAGTGCTAAATGTCTCTCGGTCGATCATCCAGATTTTGTTCCTTGGCTTCGCTAAGGTGTATTCTGAGAAGGTGTTATCTCCTTTGCGTCTGCATCGTCCATCGCTATTCATCATGGTAGTATGTTGTGTTGTCAGCACCCTTGACGCGGTTGTTGATAAAACCTTGATGATTGTGGAAATGCTCAAGTTCTTGAGAGCACGCACAAGCGCTACGTGTTATCATCGACTCTAACTAGGATTCCTCTCAGCTCCCTCGGCAATGCTATGACCTTTTCAAAACAGTGAATTCACCCTCTATTGTTGGGTTCTTTCCCAGTTACCAGAGTCATTCCCAGCATTTGCATTTTGTTCCCAGCTTGCACCACCAATATGCCATTCTACCGAACCCCTCCAAACGATCACTCAAGAATTGCCTTAAGATGGTATAAAGAGTTTCAATGATCTCTGAATCAAAGGTAATTCTTTTTGCCACTTAAGGGGAGATATCTACGAGTCACGGTTCCGAAGGTGTCTCGTTGTGGTATCATGGCAACTCAACTCCTCGCTACATTGACAACCGATTACCATCTTCTTAAGCGTGAAATTGTTGTCTACCTAGTGAACCTTCGTCATCTGCCTCACTCCATTCTTATGGATGTGTGCTTCGTCCCTCAGCTCGAGAGATGTTGCTATGCCTCATTCCATGAATTAATCCTGAGTTGTTCGACCTTCGAGAAGAACGATTCTTTTAGGGTTTTTCCTTTCCTCTCGTTGTCATGTTAGTTGGAGTTCTCAGAACAAGACGACAAGACAAAGATGGTGTTCAAATCAACGTTCATTTGAAGTGCAACCTGGATCATGAAGATTGTACTAGTTTGCGTTTTCCCTTCATCCTACCCTACGCTTGAATCTCGAGACGAGATTCTTGTTTAGTGGGGGTGAGTTGTCACATCCCTAGCTTCTGGTGCTGCCTGGTGTGTGCATCATGTTTAAATTCTGAAACTTGAACTGAGGAATTTTGGAAGCCTCAAAAACTTAAATAAAAGAGGGGAAAAAACCCTAGAAATCTCATTCATTGCTCCAAAATGCTCTTCTTAAATGTTTGATAATTTTTGGTAAGGGTTCTGGTCCCAACCAAAATATTGAACATTTTTAAGGATTTATTTTTGGGACTTTGGATTTAATTCATTAGCTATTTGAATTTGAATTATATTCATATAATTAGAATATAATTTCAAATACCCCTGAAATATTTTATAAGCTTTTGGAAAAGTCCATCTAGCAATATAAAATATTCAGAGGAGTTTTTGGCATTGTTTGAATTATTTTAAATTCAAAACAGTGGCAAAATAAATTAAATAAAACAAAACAGAAGAAAAAAATAAAATAGAGCAGAAAGCCTACCTGGCCTTACCCGTGCAGCCCACCAGAGCCGGCCCAGCTCCTGTGCTGGTCCAGCACTGTGCGGCCCAGCCCACCTCCTCCTCCCTGTCGCCTTCCTCCTCGCGCCAGTAGGCAGAGGAGGGACTCGGCGCACGCGCCCGAGCTCGCCACGCCACCACCCTGCTCGTCTGCTTCGCCTGAGGCCACCACGACGCCTCGCGCCTTCTCCTCGGCGCCGCCTCGACCCCCTGGAACCCTCCCGCTCACTCCCTCGTCCCCATCTCCTCCTCTGTTCTTTCTCTCGCACGCACCCGAGAGCGACCGTCGCCGCCGTTTGCTGCTGCCGCGGCCACCGCCGCCCCCTCGCTTCTCTGACCAGCCCACGAGCTCCGCCTAGAACCCGAGCGCCTCCCCGCCGACCCACGCAAGGCCGGAGGACCCCAAGACGACGCCGCGACCCTTCTTCCCCGACCACGGCCGCCGGATGCCGCCGCCCGATTCGTCGTCCGCAGGGCCTCCCTGAGCTCGCCGTCTTCTTCATACGACTCCCTGTGAGCCCCTCTCCCTTTCCCCTCATACCCCGTGGTGGATTTGGTTCGCTAGCTCGATTCCCGCCATCACCGAGAGCTTCTCGCCGCCGCGCTCGTCACTGCCAGCGCTAGCAAGCCCCGACGACCAAACCGAGCTCGCAGACTACTTCCGTGTGCTGTGTAGATGCCGTTGCGCTGCTCAGCTCCCTCGCCCGCGAGCTCTAGCCCTCTCAGCCGCAACCACCGAACTCCGGCCGCAGCCGCAAGCTCCGCTCCGGCGAGTGCTGGCCACCCCGCGTCCTTCCGTCACCTCCTCCGGATGCGCACGAGCGCTAGGAACCCACAGAGCCTCTCCGCGCGGCGTTTGGCCGCCGGAGCAAGAAACCCGAAGGCCTCCGCCGTCTCGGCCTCGCCGGCGTCAAGCCGCCGGCAGGTTAGGCCCTGCTGACCAGTGGTTTGACCCCCCCCCCCTGGGTCGATGACAGGTGGGGCCAGCCCCCCTGTTAATTAGTTTAGTTTATTTTAATTTATTTAGCCACTGTTTCACTGCCATGTGGGCCCGAGGCCCTGCTAATTTGGTTTAGGTACTAATTAAATTTTAGCTAACCCACTGACCCGCTGACTGTGGGCCCCAGCCCTTCTAATTACGTTAGTTAAGAATTAACTAAACCCTGTTTAGTTCCTGTGTCACTGACGTGTGGTCCCCACACGTCAGGTTTGACCGGACCAGCCCAGTTGACCCTGCCGACGTCACTGTGACGTGGGGCTGACGCAATAAGTATTTTCTGGATTTAAAATAATCAGGAAATTCCAGAAAATAGCTAAAACTTCAATAAATCATAGAAATTCAACTGTAACTCCAAATTAAATAATTTATATATGAAAAATTATCAGAAAAATTCAAGGAATCCATCTGTACCATTTTCATGCATGTTAGAACAACTTATCACTACTGTTTAGGGAAAATGAAGTGAATGACATTTAAATAACCACATATGGAGTTTGAATTCGAATCTTGGATTCAAACCAACTTCATTTAATCTGGTTTTAGGTGCATTAGCCCCAAACACATTCATATTGACATGTCATAACATGCATCATATTGTGCATTGCATTGATCATGTTTTTTCTGTATTGCCGGTAATTGTCCCCTCTCGATAGACGTGTACCGACGATGTGATCGTTGACACTGATGAAGACTCAATGTTATCTTCAGAAGTGCCAGGCAAGCAAAACCCCCTTGTTCATTCCGATAAAATCCCACTCTCTCGCTCCTGCTCTCTTTTACTGCATTAGGACAACAACGATATATTTGTTACTTGTTGCGGTAGCTGAACCCCTTTATCCTCTGCATGACCTGTCATTGCCACAGTAAATAGATGAAACCCACTAGCATGAGTAGGAGTTGTTTGAGCCCTGATGTGCCTACTCATTCATGCTTGTTTGTCATGCCTGCTACTGCTTAGAGTTGAGTCAGGTCTGATTCATCGGGGATGAATCAGAGGCGTGTGAACATGTCCTACTGTGTGTGAGCTAAGTGTGTGAACACGATTTGGTAAAGGTAGCGGTGAGAGGCCATGTAGGAGTACATGGTGGGTTGTCTCATTGCAGCCGTCCTCAGGAACTGAGTTCTGTGTTTGTGATCCATGACCAGCTACTACCACACATTGGAATGCTTAAGTGCCCCTCTCGACTTATTAATCAACATGATCTCTGTCCAGGAGTTGCAACTAGTTTCTGGTGTTTGTAGGTAGTGTTAGTAGTCTACCAAGTGGCACCCGGTACAGGTGGGCTTGGGACAGACTAGGCACAATGGCCCGGTGTACCAAGTGGCACCCGGTTGGTGGGCTTGGGAACCCTGCACACATCGTTTGGGGCCATAAGAGACACCCCGGCCGGATCTCCTTGCGGATGGAACCCGAATAGGCGATAAACCTGGACTAGAGACTTGTTCGGTTAATCAGGTCGTGGCCGACTCCCTCGCCCGGCTTCCGCTTGAAGGTTGCCGAGGTACATGACGTGTACAGGGCGGTAAGTGGCGGGAGCGTGTGTGAAGAAGTACACCCCTGCAGGGTTATCAATATCTATTCGAATAGCCGGATTCCTCGGATATGGAAACTTGGACCCCTTGCATAGTTCATAGACAAGTGAAAGTGGATACTCTAAAATACGCAAGATAAGCGTGAGTGCTATGGATGGCGTTCTCGTAGGGAGACGGGAGCGGTTCCATAGTGGTGTATTGATATGGTGAATATGTGGACTCGTGTGCGCCACCTCAAAAGAGTTACATTGCAGTCGTAGTTTAGGATAGCCACCGAGTCAAAGCTGGCTTGCTGCAGTTAAACCCCACCATCCCCTTTGTTCATAATGATGCATATGTAGTTAGTTCTGATGTAAGTCTTGCTGGGTACATTTGTACTCACGTTTTCCTATTTTATGTTTTTGCAGAGAGACTTCGGTCTCACTAGTAGTTCCGCGTGGACTTCGACGTTTAGCTTGTTACCTCAGCTACGATCTTGTGCCCTCGGCAGGATCTGGTAGATAGTCAGGCTTCTCAGCCTTTTTCATTTATAGATGTCTGTACCCAGACATGATAGCTTCCGCTTGTGCTTTGACTTGTATGCTCTGAGTGTTGGGTCATGAGACCCATGTTTGTAATATCTCGCTCCTCGGAGCCTATTGATTAAATACTTGAGTCGTAGAGTCATGTTGTGATGCCATGTTGTATTTGCACATATCGAGCATATTGTGTGTATGTTATTGAAATGCTTGGTATGTGTGGGATCTGACCATCTAGTTGTTTATCTTTAGTAGCCTCTCTTACCGGGAAATGTCTCCTAGTGTTTCCATTGAGCCTTGGTAGCTTGCTACTGCTCCGGAACACTTAGGCTGGCCGGCATGTGTCCTTCTTCGTTCCTGTGTCTGTCCCTTCGGGGAAATGTCACGCGATGAATACCGGAGTCCTGTTAGCCCGCTACAGCTCGGTTCACCGGAGTCCTGCTAGCCCAGTGCTACAGCCTGGATTCACTCGCTGATGACCGACACGTTCGATGCTGGGTCATGGATGCCTGTCCCTGTAAGTCTGTGCCACTTTGGGTTTACAACTAGCCATGTCAGCCCGGGCTCCTTATCATATGGATCCTAGCGACACTGTCATATACGTGTGCCAAAAGGCGCAAACGGTCCCGGGCAAAGGTAAGGCGACACCCGTGGGAATACCGTGCGTGAGGCCGCAAAGTGATATGAGGTGTTACATGCTAGGTCGATGTGGCATTGAGTCGGGGTCCTGACACAATCCATTACAAGGGAGTAGAGGGGGAGAAACATCATAAGATCTAACTATAATAGCAAAGGTCACGATACATCAAGATCGTGCCATAGAGAGAACACGAGAGAGATCATGAGAGAAAGAGAGATTAAACACATAGCTACTGGCACATACCCTCAGCCCCGAGGGTGAACTACTCCCTCCTTGTAATGGAGAGCGCCGGGATGATGATGATTGCCACCGGTGAGGGATCCCCCCTCCGGCAGGGTGCCGGAATAGGGTCCCGATTGACTTTTGGTGGCTACAGAGGCTTGCGGCGACGGAACTCCGATCTATCTTCCGTTTTGATGTTTTCAGGGTATATGGGAATATATAGGCGAAAGAAGTCGGTCGGGGGAGCCTCGAGGGGCCCACGAGACAGGGGGCACGCCCAGGGGGTGGGCGCGCCCTCTTATCTCCTGGCCTCCTCGAAGGTTCCCTGGCGTGTACTCCAAGTCTCCCGGATCATGTTCGTTCCAAAAATAACGCTCCCGAAGGTTTCATTCTGTTTGGACTCCGTTTGATATTCCTTTTCTTCGAAACACTGAAATAGGCAAGAAAACAGCAATATGGGCTGGCCTCCGGTTAGTAGGTTAGTCCCAAAAGTAATATAAAAGTGTATAATAAAGTCCATAATCATCCAAAACAGATAATATAATAGCATGAATGCTTTATAAATTATAGATACATTGTAGAC
Source organism: Triticum aestivum (assembly GCF_018294505.1). Taxonomy (NCBI): domain Eukaryota; kingdom Viridiplantae; phylum Streptophyta; class Magnoliopsida; order Poales; family Poaceae; genus Triticum; species Triticum aestivum. The sequence goes on along the minus strand of NC_057801.1, from coordinate 517,638,320 downwards.
GTATCATCCAGCATGTGTCGTGTTTGGCACTCTTCGTCGTAAGAGTTGAACCGCTAGCATTCATCAGAAATAAAAAATAAATATAAATAAGCAGAGATACTATACCACGCGGTTTCCTTGCTCCTCGATATCGGAAAGAATACTTTCGTTCGCCAACATGTCAGACGTCGACCATCCTAGTCCACTTGCCATGCACGCATAACTCCAAGGGAGAGTCACCCCGGTTGTCGCGCCACAGTAATAATGACTAATGAGCCATCAAATCACAGGCCCAACCTTTCCCACTGTGAAGTTGCTCGGACGAAGGAACCATCATGTCGGGGAAGCTGATCCACGAACACCTATGGGGACCGGCGGACCGGGCCCCTTTCGGTTCGGCGGGGGGCGGAGATCGCACGAAGAGCGGATCGAGGCGAAGCACACGAGCAGTTTACCCAGCTTTGGAGCTCTTCGGAGAGATAATACTCCTACTGCTACTTGTCTGATTGTATTGAGTTCTTGCTCAGGAGCGTTGAGTGCTACAGTACACTCGAGCTGCTAACGAGACCGAGCGTGAGTGTTTTCTGGTTTCGAACCCCTCTCTACGTTGCACACGGGCCTCCTTTTATATGCTCAAGGGGTCACCGACAGGTGGCAACGCAGACGAGGGTAAAAATGTAAAAAGAGGGGTGGTTGGTACAGCTACCTGTACAGTGCATCCTACCTAACCCTGACGGCAGGGGACAAAGGCATTAAATGCCCGTCTGCGTCACTCAAACAATGCAAAAAGGGACCGTCAGGGACGCCACCGCTCGCCACGATGGCAGTCTTGTCAGCGTCGCTTGCCACCACGCACCGTTGGCTGCACAACCTCTCTCCACGCGCACCTGGAAAGGCCCCAGGGCGACACGTTGGTGGATGTGCTGGAGCGCGGGTACAGAGGGGTAGCCTGCCGCGGCAAGCGCCTTGCCGCGGCAAGCGCCTTGCCGCGGTCATTGTCTTGCCGCGCCCGGAAGCTTGTCACTCACCGGGCCTTGCCGGGACGCGTGGCGCGTCGCGGCAAGTTCCTTGAGATACCTCGGTTGGCCTTCCCGGCAAGCTCCTCTTGTCGGGGCCTTGTCTCCTTGGATTGAATAATTTGTTCTTCAATGGCTCCAAAGGAACCACGGAGGACCTTGGCGGTCACCCGGCAAGCCTTGCCACGGGGTGCTGCAACTGCCCGTGCACAAGTTCGGGATACTAGGGTACCCCTACTCTAGTACACCGACAGGAGCCCCCGGGCCTGGGCCACACACGGTGCCGAGCGCTGTTGGGCCAGGCCCAAAACAGGGCACGGGCACGCGCGGCCTGGGTTACGCCGTATCTTACTCCGTATCCACCGCGCCCTCCCCCAACGGCACGCGTCGAATGCGGCGTCATGGGAGAGATCGTGGGTGGTTTCTTTATTCGGAAGGACGAAATGTCCGCCCCCTCTCCCTTTATAAGCAGGGGAAACAGGGGCAGTTTGCCCATCTCGCCGGTTGTTACTCCAATTTCACAAATCTCCGCCGCTCCCCCCTTCTTCCCGAAGCTAAAAGAGAGCAGCGCTCCGCCCCCCATTGCCACCAGCACCACCAACATCGTCAATCTCCCCCACCACCTCCGCCATGGCTCCGAAAGCCGACAAGGGGAAGGGCGTGAAATCGGTCGAGGCGCAGCGGCTCACGGCGCTGCGAAAGGAGCGGGCCATCTTCCCCCCTCAGCTCGGCGCGAAGGAGCTGAGGGAGTACTACTACCTTTTCTGGTCGACGGAGATGCGAGCGCATCCGCGCACGAAGGTACTCCCGGCCGCTGCTTCGGAACTAGCTCCAAACGGGTACCCCTTCTTCGCGCTGTTCTTCTACTGCGGGCTTTGCCCGCCCTTCTCTGAATTCTTCTGTGACATCATGAACACCTACGGGTTCCGCCTCCTTGACTTCACCCCCAACGCCGTTCTGACCATGGCAGTTTTCGCACATCTCTGCGAAAACTTTGTCAGAGTCCATCCAAACGTAGCCCTTTTCCGCCACTTCTTTATGCCCCGGGTTGAGAGAGGAGAGCCTCTTGCTGGCGGGATCGCCTGGATCTCGAGAGTCGGCAAGAAGGAAGCTTATCTGGAGGGAGAGCTCCGCAGCAAGTGGGAGGAATGGAGAGCAGAGTGGTGCTGGATTGTCGAGGAGAACCCGCAGCCATTTACTGCCTTGCGCCAAGCCCCAATAGTGCGTGGCAATGATTGGAGCAACGTGGCCCCGGAAGACGAGAGGCTGAAGATTGCCGTCACCCGGATCCTTCGCCTTAGGCTTGCCGGGCTCACCGTAGGCGCTGTTGGCACAGATTTTCTTTGCCGCCGCATCGCCCACCTGCAGGAGAGGAGGAGACCCGCCTGGGTGTTCCAGAACCCGGCGGATATCATGAGGCTGCGCCCGGGCCTAAACTTCAACTTCACTGTCCTGGAGCTGGACGCGATGCTCCTGGAACTGTTCAAGCGCGATCCTCAACATCCATTCATGTTGCCGAGGGGTGTTGTTCCGTTGTGCAACAATTCCTCGCTCGACCGCATTCGTGCAATGATGCCGCTGTGCGAGTCGCATGGAATTGTCCCAACTTGGCAAGAGCCGTCAGACGCTGTCGTGTAGGAGTTCTTTGACGGCTTGGTTGAAGTGCCGGTCCGCTCCGACGAGCAGAAGAGCCTCACCCGCGACACCACCGACGTGGAGATGCAGCGCATCGCCACTAGGCTGGAAGAGGCGGCGGCAGCCGCTGCCGCGGGTGAGTTTGGATTCACCGTGGAGGAGGCAGAGGCAGCAGAGGTGGCAAGCCTTGTCGAGCGCGAGGAGTTTGCCGGTGAGGAAGAGCTTGTCGGGCCTGAAGATGAGTCGAGCGAGCCCGGCGAGGGAGGGCTTGTCGGGCCCGAACCTTCAGACAGCTTGCCGCAGGCAGAGCCCCCAGCCCCGCCAAGAAGGCGTCTCCGCAAGGCCGCAGGCGTAGCGGGGCGGGAGACGAGTCAACAGCCACCGAGCCACGCGACACGCTCTACCGCGGCAAGCACCGTTGCCGCGGGAGCACCTCACGCCGCTGCGGCAACTGGAGCGGGGTCTTCCCGGTCCACCGCTGCTGCTCCTGCGAAGCGGACAAGGGAACCTACTCCTCTGCCTCATCGCACCGGAGGCGAGCCGGACTTCGATCTCTCCGCGCTCAGCTCTGACGAGGAAGAAGAAGAGTAATATTCCTTGCTGTTCTTGTAGTTCTTCAATTTTTGTTGTTTCGTCTTCCATCTGATTTGCTCTACTCTGAACTCGTTCCTTTTCAGGACTCTGGCCCAGAGAGCGGCGAAGAGAGCCAAGGTCCCGGTGATTGTCATCGAGGACGAACCCACCACGGCAGCAGAGGGCGTGCCCGAGACCACCTTGCCGGACCCGGCAACTACTCCCCAAAGCAGACCCCAGCGCAGCCCCCAACGTAAGTATATGGTTTACTTCCTGCTGTCAAGCGCGCATGGGTGATCTTTCTTTGCTGATATTTGACTGCTGGTTTGTGCAGGAGCAGAGCAGCCTCACCAGGAGTGCCCGGAGGCCGCTCCCGAAATGCCATCTGCTTCGACTACACCGCCAAGGGAGGCTTCCCCGGCAAGGGAGCGCTCTCCGGCAAGGGAGAATTCTCCAGCAAGGGGTAGTTCTCCGGCAAGGGACATCACCAGTGATCCTCCGGTGGTTGAGACCACGACTGCAGATCCTAGCATAGGTAACCCTTTTGCTTGAAAACTTCCCTTGGGTTCTTCTTCTTCTGATTTTCTTTTTGAATATTTGCTTGACTCTTCTCCCTTTTCCGTTCGTCAGATCCATCTGCCGCGGAGCCAATGGAAACCGAGGTCGCCGGCGAGGAGAACGCGCGCAGCAACATCGACGACGCCGTTGCCACCGAAGGAGAGGCCGTGCTGATGATCCCGCCGGCGAAGAGGCCGCCAAAGCTGCTGCCGCAGAAGCTGGCGAGGGATCCGGCGATCGCACTGACGGCTCCGAGGCCGCAGGAGCGCCAGGCGCTGCACCGACCGCCGATCCCTCCGCCGATGCTGCAACGCCAGGCTCCGAAGAGCCCCAGCCCGGCGCCTATTTGAAGGCCAGTGACGGTGCCTTCATCAAGCTCCCCTGGGCGTCAAGTTCCAGGGCGCCGGTCGAAGGAGAGACTTTGGATGGAGAAGTGCTCGCCTCCGCTGGGCTGACGTTGGTCGACGCGCCAAGCAGCAACAGCGACGAGCCTGAGGAGGAGCGGCTGCTGTGCAAGCTGTTGTCGCTCTACTGCGCCCGACAAGCCAAGCTGGCATCCTGAGAAGCACTTGTCATGAAGGCGGGAGTGGATATCAAGAAGCGTGCAGAGGAGCTCCGGGGTCTCAGGCAGGAAGCTCTCCGGTCCCTGGCGGAGGAGCGGGAGCAACTTCTCGAGGAGCGGAAAGCCTTCCTCCTAGAGAAGGCTGAAGTTGAAGAGAAGCAACGACTTGTCGCCGAAAATCTATTTGTGCAGGAAGGAGAGTTGGCGCAGCACAAGGTGAACCTTGATATCCACGAGGAGGAGCTTGCCGCGCGCGAGCAAGAAATTGGCGGGGCTCTCAAGGAGGCGAGGGATGCTGCCGCAGCTGCCAAGGCCGCCAAGAAGGAGCTGGAGACGAAGGTGGCGTAGCTGGAAGCCGATCTCAGGGCGAGCGGCGAGGAGCTCACCGCGCTCAAGCGTGAGCGCGAGAAGGACGCTGCAGCTCATGGTGAGCTGCAGGGTCTTCTCGCTGAGAGGAGCAAGGAGCTCAGCGCCGCCAAGGACTCCAACGCGGATCTCGAGTTGAAGCTGGCCACGTTGACTCAGACGCTGGACGGCGCCAGGGAGCAGGAGGTGGCCTTGAAGGAGAAGATCAAGGCCGACGAGGCGCTGCTGGCGAGTGCTGCTGCCGCCCAGAATGCTTTTAGGGAGACTGTGGAGCACTGGACCGAGGGTCTGGTGAATGTTGCCGCAGCCATCGACGGGGAGCTGGCGCAGCTGGGGATGGAGGATCTCGGGTACTCCTCCGATGAGCACCTCCAACCCAACGTCAAGCTCAGCTTGTTCTTCAAAGGCGTGGCGATGGCCCTCCAGCGACTCCGGGAGAAGATCCCAAAGCAGCTGGCCGACGAGTCGCGCAAGATCTGCGCGGGAGTTCTTTAGAAGGTGCTGGTGAAGGTGGCCTTCCGCAACCCAGGCCTCAACCTCACCAACGTCCTCAGGTCCTTGTCGCCGGATGCTGATCTGGAGGCGCTCAAGGCCCTTGTTGCACCCATTGTGGACAAGGTGAGCGAAATCAAGAGGGTTGAGGGCGATCGCGTAGACTAGGCCGCCCGTTTTCTCTTTTTTCCTTGTCGCTGTTGGTCATGTCATGAGAACAATCTGTTAGAGCTGCGGCAAGCTATCTTGTAATGTAACTCTATTTTGGGTAGAGATTGATGCGTTATTTCCTTTACTTGATTCCTTCCTTTGTATGTTTTTGCCCTACGCTTTTAGGGAACTTGTCGACGCAGGTACCTTAGCCGCGAGCGCTGAGTGCGGGACATCAGCAGCCTGCTGGCGGTGCCGCTTCCGACAAGAAACATTGTTGCAACTAGTCACAACTCACTTAAGTTGTTGAGCGGACTCGAAACAAAGTAAGGGGGCAACTAGCTACGTGTTGGTTCCTCCGCGCACAGGTTTTCCATACAAAGCACGGTCGTTCGAGGAAGATAACTTAAAAATTTAAAACTGATTGCTCAAACTTTGGCGAACTTAGCTTTTCTATTGTTTGCTTTCCGGCAAGACGAAACTTCCTTGAACGATGCCTGGTTCACACCATTATCTTCTCCTTTCCCCCCGACAAACTTGTGTGCGAGGGAACCTTCCTTTCCTTTTTGAGAAAAAGAAAGAAGAGAAAATAAAGATATGGAGCCTTACGGCTCGTTATTGCTTACCGGGGGTAGGTGCTGCACAAAGTGTCAGATAACACATGCAAAGTAAAAAGCATGAAATTGACAAGATGTGCGGAGCACATAAGGTTTACTTACGCACGGGGTCTGCGCCCGGCTTTGTACAAAGGATTACATGCAACATCGGCAATACTTGTACAAAAAGTGGTTGCCGGAACAGGTTCCGGCAACCGCGCCCTGTGGGTAAAACTTACGAAGATGCTCAATGTTCCAGGAGTTGCTCACCGGAATGCCATCTTCGGTCTCAAGGCGGACAGCGCCAGGCCTCGTGACTCGTTTCACCCGGTAAGGGCCTTCCCACTTCGGCGTCAACTTGTTGGAATTCTTGGCGGACTGAACGCGCTGAAGAACAAGGTCGCCTTCCTCGAAACTTCTGGCATTAACTTTGCGGCTATGGTAGCGGCGCAAAGCTTGCTGGTATCGAGCAGCTCGTACAGCAGCCTGAAGACGGTCCTCCTCAAGGAGCGGCACGTCATCTTGCCGCAGCTGCTCTTGCTCAAGCTCATCATAAACGAGCACTCGAGGTGACCCGTATACGAGTTCCGTGGGGAGAACTGCCTCTCCTCCATAGACTAGAGCGAAAGGCGTCTGGCCAGTGGCTCGATTTGGTGTCGTCCTGATCGACAAAAGAACCACCGGCAGCTCCTCAATCCAGTTCCTTCCGCACTTGTACAGCCTGTCGAAAGTCCTGGTCTTGAGCCCGCGCAGCACTTCAGCATTTGCCCTCTCCGCTTGACCGTTGCTTCTCGGATGAGCAACAGAAGCGAAGCAGACCTTGGCGCCAAGATCTTGGACGTACTGCATGAAGGTGCGGCTCGTGAATTGCGTGCCATTGTCGGTGATGATCCTGTTAGGGATCCCGAAACGGCAAACAATCGACCTGAAGAACTTGACTACTGACTGTGCTGTCACCTTCCTCACTGCTTCCACTTCCGGCCACTTTGTGAACTTGTCGATTGCAACGTACAAGTACTCAAAGCCCCCGACAGCTCGGGGAAAGGGGCCGGGGATGTCGAGCCCCCATAACGAAAATGGCCAGGATAAAGGGATCGTCTGGAGAGCTTGAGCTGGCTGGTGTATCTGTTTGGAATGAAACTGGCACGCTTCACACTTGGTTACTTGTGCAGTTGCATCCTGGAGGGCTGTCGGCCAAAAGAAACCTTGCCGGAACGCTTTACCGGCAAGTGCTCTTGCGCCAATGTGGTGGCCATATATGCCTCCATGTATCTCTGCCAACAGCTTTTGTCCGTCTTCCCGGTGAATACACTTCAATTTCACGCCGTTGAGTCTTCTTCTGTACAGTGTGTTGTCGACAAACTGGTACATACTTGACTGCCGGGCTACTCTTTCCGCTTCTTCTTGCTCTTCGGGAAGTTCTCCTGTCTGAAGGAAACGGACAATCTGCTGTGCCCATGCTGGAGCTTGCGGCTCGACAACAAGGACTAAAGGCACATCTGCTGCTGCGGGAACATCTGCTTCTACGGCGAGAACCTGCGGCTCAGCCGGAGCTTGATGTTCCCCGACAAGCTTGCCGGAGCAAAACTTGTCGGGAGCGTCTGCTTCAACGGAACAAACCCTAAGGCTTGCCGGAGCAGACTGCTCCTCAGCACCTTTGGTGTTGATCCTGAGGACCTTCTTGGCGGCGGCTTCGGGGAGCTCTGCCGGAAAATAGTCACCAGAAATCAACTTCCTCTTCTTGCTCTGTCCAGTTGATGGTGTTACGGACGGTTGAGTCAGCTTGAGCACAAAGATCCCTGGTTCCACAGGTAACTTAAGTGCGGCACACTTTGACAGGCCATCGGCAATGTTGTTATGAGCTCTTGGGACATGCTCCGTCTATAGGCCGTCAAAGTGCTCTTCTAGCTTTCTCACCTCATCAACGTAAGCTTCCATCAACGGACTCTGATAATTCTTGTTCACTTGGGCGGACGACAAGCTGTGAGTCACCCCTGACAATGAGCTTCTGAGACCGGCAAGCAATCCTTCATACTCCACAGTATTGTTAGTTGCTTGCTCCTTGGGAAAGTGCATCTGGACTACGTACTTGAGGTGCTCTCCGGTGGGTGCAACAAGTAGCACGCCCGCACCGGCGCCTTGCAGCGAGAACGCACCATCAAAGTATATCAGCCACTCTTTGCTTGCTTCCTTGACGGGGATGCTCGTCTCTGGAATTTCTTCATCTTGTGTTGGCGTCCATTCTGCTATGAACTCTGCCAATGCTCTGCTTTGGATAGTTGAAGTGCTCTCAAACTTGAGACCAAAACTTGATAGTTCCAGTGCCCACTCGACAATCCTGCCTGTTGCTTCTGGATTTTGCAGTATCCTCTTCAGCGGAAAATGAGTGACGACTGTGATCTCATGTGCTTGGAAGTAATGGCGCAGCTTTCTCGAGGCCATGAGAAGGCCGAAAAGCAATTTGTGCACACCAGAGTACCTTGATCTAGCCCCCTGCAGAAGGGAACTGACAAAGTAAACTGGGCGCTGCACCATTCTTTTCTGCATCTTCTCACGCTCCTGCGCAGATCCATCTTTGTCGGGACCAGAGCTTGCCGGTGAAGTCCCTTGCTTGTCGTTGGATGCATCTTCCGTGGTTGGTGGCCCATCATCCGCCTCCCTCTCCGCTACTAACGCAGCACTAACCACTTGATTGGTTGCCGCTATATATAGCAGCAACTTCTCTTGTGGCTTAGGTGCGACAAGTGTTGGAGTGGTGGACAGGTATCTCTTCAAGTCCTGCAGCGCAGCCTCCGCTTCCGGAGTCCATTTCATTGGACCTGCCTTTTTCAATATTTTGAAAAATGGCAGGGCGCGCTTAGCAGACCTAGAGATAAACCTGCTGAGAGCAGCCACGCAACCGGCAAGTCTTCGTACATCCTTGACGCGCTTTGGTGCTTCAATCTGCTCAATGGCCTTGATCTTGTCGGGATTGGCTTCAATTCCCCGCTGAGACACAAAGAACCCGAGAAGCTTGCCAGAAGGGACTCCAAACACACACTTCTCGGGGTTAAGCTTGAGGTTGATCTTGCACAGATTTGCAAAGGTTTCGTCTAAATCTTAAATCAGAGTTGCCTTGTCCTTGCTCTTGACCACTATGTCGTCCATGTAGGCTTCCACATTTCTGTGTATTTGTGGTTCAAAAGCGTCATGGACTACCCTTGCAAATGTTGATCCCGCATTCTTTAAACCGAAGGGCATCCGTACGGAACAGTATGTGCCACATGGGGTAATGAATGCGGTCTTCTCCTCACCCTCTTCTGCCATGAAGATCTGATGGTATCCTGAGTATGCATCAAGAAATGAAAGCAAGTCACATCCGGCCGTGGAGTCAACAATCTGGTCAATGCGCGGCAAGGGAAATGGGTCTTTGGGACAAGCTTTATTGACATCGGTAAAGTCGATACAAAGCCTCCATTTCCCGTTTGTCTTACGCACGACTACAGGATTGGCCAACCACGTAGGATGGAGCACTCCTGTGACAAGGCCTGCTGCTTCCAATTTCTTGATTTCTTCAGCAATGATTTCTTGGTGCTCCACTGCCTGTTTCCTGACTTTCTGCTTGACGGGTCGCGCATGAGGACAGACAGCAAGATGGTGCTCGATTACTTTCCTGGGAACACCGGGGATGTCAAATGGTTGCCACGCAAACACGTCGACATTCGCCCGCAGGAAAGCAACGAGCGCGCTTCCCTATTTAGGGTCGAGAGTGGCACTGATGGTGAAGGTACCACCAGTGCCATCCTCCTTGGCGGACACCTTCTTGGTTCCTGGCGGAGCTGCCATTGTCTTCTTACACTTGCCGGTGGAGCTCGATGGTGCGTCCTCGACGGTAGCGCAGCACTCTGAAGAGGTGCGCTTGCCGGAGTGGGCATCAGAACTCTTTCCGTACTTGGTATTCTTCTTCGCCCCTGGAGCTTCAACGGCAAGTGACTTGCGATCTGTTGCAGCTGCTGCTTCCCGGTAGATCTTGTCGGCGCAGATAAGAGCATCCTTCTTGTCGCCAGGGACAGAGATGACACTTATCGGGCCTGGCATCTTCAGTATGTTGTATGCATAGTGAGAGGCTACCATGAATTTGGCGAGTGCTGGACGGCCGAGTATTCCATTGTAAGGCAATGGAAAATCAGCAACATCAAAAGTGACCCTCTCAGTCCTGAAGTTCAACTCGCTGCCAAATGTTACCGGCAACGTGATCTTTCCCTTCGGCTTGCTCCTTCCCGGATTGATTCCTTGGAATGTGCCGGTCTCTTCGACCTCGCTATCAGGGATCTGGAGTTTCTGGAGTACCGCGGAGGAGATCAAGTTCAAGCCGGCCCCGCCGTCAACTAGCATCTTAGTGACCTTGAGGTTGCGGATAGTTGATGAAACCAACATCGGCAAGCACCCGACCGCAGTTATGCGATCAGGGTGGTCCTCAATATCAAAGATGATAGGTGTGCTGGACCATTTCAGAGGCTTGCGTGACTCGATGGGTGGTTCTGCCGCATTGACTTCCTGCACCCACTTCTTGAGCTGGCGGTGTGAAGTATGCAGAGAAGCACCACCGTCAACGCACAGGACCTCTATGGCTTTCTGGAACTCCTGCTCATCGGTCTCGTCATCATCCATATCTTCATCGTCGTCGTCATCTTCATCCTTGTCGCGGCCGCGGGGAGGTCTGTCTCCTTGCCGCTTCTTGGCCTTGCCGCGGCGTCCTCCTCGGCCGGGATGTTTCTTGCCGGCTCATCCAGCACCTTCCTGGGCTTTCTCCTTGTTGCGTTGCTCGTATTCAGCCTTTTGCTGCTCGACAAGCTGCTCGACCTTCTTGCAGCTCTGGAGGTCATGGCCCTTGGTGTGGTGGATCTTGCAGTATTGCTTGTTGGTGCCGTCCCGCTTGTCGGCGACCGCCACAGCCTCCTCGCCGGAGCTACCAGCTTTGGCTTTCTTGGCGCCACCTCCGTTGCCGAACTTCTCAATGACTAGCACATCTTTGCCTTCCTTCTTCTTATTGTTCTGCCGCCGGTTTTTCTTTGCCGGGGCAGTCTCCTCACTATCAGATCCTCCTGCTCCTACATTCTCTCCGGGGAGTTTCCTCCCTTCCTCAGCGCGTGCACACTTGTCGGCCAGGGCATATAGCTCACTGACGTCTCTGATCTTGCACATCGCCATCTCCTCCCGCATCCTGCGGTTTCGCACGTTCTGATGGAACGCGCTGATTACCGCGGCAGGGTGGACATCTGGGATGTTGTGCTGTACACGGCTGAACCTCTGAATGTACTTGCGCAGGGGCTCTCCTTCCTTCTGGGCGAGCAGATGAAGATCGCTCTCTTGGCCATGAGGCTTGTGGCCGCCTGTAAAGGCGCCGACAAACTGATGGCATAGATCTGCCCAGGAGGATATGGAGTTATCCGGCAAGTGCATGAGCCAGGATCTGACATTGGGTTTGAGCACCAGCGGGAAGTAGTTGGCAAGGATCTTGTCGTCTCGTACCCCGGCAGCTTGCACTGCGATGGTGTAGATGCTGATGAACTCCGACGGATGCGACTTGCCGTCGTACTTCTCTGGCACGTCTGGCTTGAAATTCTTTGTGCTGGGCCACTGGACTTGTCGCAGCTCACGAGTGAACGCAGGGCAACCTACCGCATACGGCAAGTCGCCTGGTTCCCTTGGCGCATGCACGTCGACAGAGGGCCCAGCGCGCTGGTCTGATTGACGTCGCGCTTCTCTTCGGCGCTCGATGCGAGTACGAGCGTCTTCTTGCTGTCGTTCGTGAAGAACTTGACGCTGATCGCGGCGAGCTCGTGGATCCGATGATGCGGTGGAGTTGCTGTCGAGGTGGATCCGGCGAGTCGGCGATCTTGGCCTTCGGGGGGAGAGTGCATGGTGGTTGCACCTCCGCCGGTTTCGTCGCCACCGGCTCGTGCCTGGCAGTCCTGCCGCGGCCGCGATGTACTCGGCTGCCGCGGAGTGTCGCCGTTGGCGAAGCCGATGAGACTCTGAATGGTGGCCCTCCATCCGTCGATCTTGTCTTCCGTTAGAGGGTAATCTAGGAGCAGTTGAGCTCGCGCCAAAGCTTCTACTGGAGTGGTGGGTGGCAGTGGCGAACGGTGCGAGGAGCAGGATATGCTCGGACTTCTAACTATGTTAGAAGGAGCAGTATCCCGTCCAGGCGACCGTGTCTCGCTCGTGTCAGCATGTTGGTGTGCATGCTGGTCTTGAGCACCCCGAGACCCACCAGCTCGATCTTGGCCCAACAAACGTATGGCGCTGCGAGTACCATGACGCTGTCGGTCCTACGCCTACTGAGATGGGCGCGGTACATGTACGGACGCCGAGGTCTGCACGGCCTTGTCCTTGGACCTGGCAGCACCATGAGCTTCCTCGTCGATGTCCGTTATTCCACCGGCGCCTACCCCACCACTCGTTTGCTCCGGTGGTGGTGGGATTGACGTGGACGGAACAGCTACTGCCGAAGTCTTCTTCTTCGGTGGCATGTCGATGAAGAAAATGAAGATCTAGCTCGTCTGAACGTCGGATCAGGTTCACACAATCTCGACGCCCCCTACCTGGCGCGCCAAAGATGTTGGGGAAGCTGATCCATGAACACCTATGGGGACCGGCAGACCGGGCCCCTTTTGGTTCGGCGGGGGGCGGAGATCGCACGAAGAGCGGATCGAGGCGAAGCACACGAGCAGTTTACCCAGCTTCGGAGCTCTCCGGAGAGATAATACTCCTACTGCTGCTTGTCTGATTGTATTGAGTTCTTGCTCAGGAGCGCTGAGTGCTACAGTACACTCGAGCTGCTAACGAGACCGAGCGTGAGTGTTTTCTGGTTTCGAACCCCTCTCTACGTTGCGCATGGGCCTCCTTTTATATGCTCAAGGGGTCACCGACAGGTGGCAACGCAGACGAGGGTAAAAATGTAAAAAGAGGGGTGGTTGGTACAGCTACCTGTACAGTGCATCCTACCTAACCCTGATGGCAGGGGACAAAGGCATTAAATGCCCGTCTGCGTCGCTCAAATAGTGCAAAAAGGGACCGTCAGGGATGCCACCGCTCGCCACGATGGCAGTCTTGTCAGCGTCGCTTGCCACCACACACCGTTGGCTACACAGCCTCTCGCCACGCGCACCTGGAAAGGCCCCAGGCGACGCGTTGGTGGATGTGCTGGAGCACGGGTACAGAGTGGTAGCCTGCCGTGGCAAGCGCCTTGCCGCGGTCGTTGTCTTGCCGCGCCCGGAAGCTTGTCGCTCACCGGGCCTTGCCGGAACGCGTGGCGCGTTGTGGCAAGTTCCTTGAGATACCTTGGTTGGCCTTCCCGACAAGCTCCTCTTGCCGGGGCCTTATCTCCTTGGCTTGAATACTTTGTTCTTGAATGGCTCCAAAGGAACCACGGAGGACCTTGGCGGTCACCCGGCAAGCCTTGCCGCGGGGTGCTGCAACTGCCCGTGCACAAGTTCGGGATACTAGGGTACCCCTACTCTAGTACACCGACACATCATGACTTCGTTCAATTTCGCTTCTTGAAGAAAACTACTGTACTAGCAGTACTGCTAGCTACAGTAGTTACTCCAACAGAGGCATCCTTTCGTTCATAGGATAGGAATTTTATAGGAATATGAAAATCATAGGAAGTGAGATGACATGCATCTCGATTCCTATAGAGAAAGAGATGCCATTTTATGCATAGGATAGGAATTTTTCCATTGAGTCTAGGCTAATGTACTGGTAATTTGCTCTAAAAACTATAGTAGTAACTAGTAGTACTGGTGCATGCTCGTACTCAGACACAGACACACACACAAACTACTAGTACTACTACTTCTCACATGCTGGCCAGACGTCGTCGTTCTCCTTCCCGGCTTTGTCAGCAACACCCCACCATGCTTGGATCTCCGCCGACCTCTCCGCAGCAGCGCGTGCGTCCTCTTCTTTCTTGCGGCGGTGAGCCTCTCTTTTCTTGAGTGCTTTCTGACTTTTCTGCTCCCTCTGTGCGGCTTTGGCCGACTCTTGCTCTACCGCCCATTCGGCCTTGGCAGCTTCAAATTCCTCCCACATAGGTGTGAGGTCGCGAGCGGCTTTGAACTCGGCACAGCGGAATGCCATCATTTTCCTACCATTTTGTGTGCGGTCATGGGCGGTGAGGAACTTGACGCGACGGGATGCCATTGCTTCCTTACAGGTTAGTGTGCAGCGTAGTGGCATGAACGACGCTTGGTGAGAGCTCTAGGTGGAGTGGTCGGACAACCGTATAGTGCATTGGTTTGTCAAGAGCTCAAGGATAGAAGACAAAGGAAATTTGGATTCCCCTTCAATCCTGGTCATTTATTACCAAGTAAAATGCATTGGTGGTCATCAAACTTGTCTTGATAGCTCACTTTGATCATTGTATACGAGATATGGTGATTATACGGTCTCTGGCTTAGCGTATAGCTTTGTATTTTTCTGATTGACCAGTCAAATAGTCCGCATGCGCCTCATCAGCTCGTGTTCTTTATCTATCTATGCAGGCCTATCTATCAGTGGAGAAAGAAATAAAAACCAAAATTATGCGTATGTGGGAAATCAAATCACGGACTCGTCGCTGCAATGCACACTCGTCAGCCAAATGAAAATAAAACACTTTGCGTCAGACACTCATGCTCACGCTGTCAAACCATGCTAATGCATGCACGTCGCCCTCTCAATCAAAGTCCTGCTCATGGCGCAATGCAAATGGTGAGCCCATCACCTGCGTGCCCCAGGGGTGCCTGACATTACTATTTAGACGTTTGATGGAGGCCCACGCAAACGTCGAGCATGTATTCACCTGGCTCAACACCAATGGTCATACTCGGGAGCGCCTTGCTCATGTATATCGTCCATCACAACGACAATCTATAAAACAACCTAGCTAGAGAGGGTACTATGGTACCGAGTATGTACTATTGGGAGCGACCGATCTTAGTGCCACGACACACGAGTGTGTGTCTGATCGATTCGTCCATTATTTGTAAGTTATGCATGGTTGTGTGGTGTCTAATGGTGGTCGTCGAAGGCTAGATGGGGACAAGAGCGGTTGCATGGACGCCTGGTTGTCAATACGTGCTGCATATGCTTCAAAGGCTCGTCATCCATGAGTTGACCCACCATGCTAGCGTCTGACCGCTCTGGCCTACCGAAACCCCTTCCATCGCTAGCGCGCGCTTCCCGCCTGAAACGGTCACAGTCTCTCCAGAACATTAATGCCGCATTCACCGGACTTAACTACAGGTGTAGTTGGTGTGTCACTAACATGCGGGCCAGATGCCCGTTGGGCCCACATGTCAGTAACCCAACGCACCTACAGTTAAGTCACTGAAGCAACGTCCGCATTCACGCCCGATGAACCTACTATGGCGCCAGCCGTCCATCCGTCTGTCGCGACTCATTGCCATTTGCTCGTTGTATTAACTTGAGCCCCAGCTCCCAGCCAGAGCCAAAGACCCACACTCATTCTCCTCTGGTCCCTTCCTTCTGTTGGAACCACTCCAACCATGGCCTCCTGGCTCTCCAAAGCTCTCTTGCACGTACTGTTGCATGAGTAGACAAAGGACATCGGCGGCTCCGCTTCGAGCGCACTCCAAAGCTCTCTTCGACGTACTGTTGTAGGAGAAGACGAAGGAGATCATCGGCACCCCCCCGGCTGCCCTCTGCCACCACGACCATGAAGCCGACGCGCGTGCGCGGGTGCATCCGGCAGCGAGAAAGAGTAGTACATGGTAAGTCACCGCCGCTCTGGTCCCAGGAAGGCCACTGCTACTCCACTAAGTCAACGCCAAGCTTGGTGGGGTAAACATTAGCGGCCGATTAGCCGCTTGACGGTGACGTGGAGGCAGAAATCTTCAGAACCTTGTGCTCCGGAGGAGGAGGTTGTCGAGGCGGATTATGAGGAGGCAAAGGCAATGGCCGGCTTTCTCGGGTTCATCGCCGGACATGGTGGTCGGGCGTCAGCGATCGTATAGATTAGGTTTACAGTAGGTTTTAGTACGGTTTGTCTAAAATATGTAATGAATTTCGTCCAGTTTGTAGGAGAAGTTTTCGAAATGTAATGAATTTCATCCGGTTAATTTGAAATTTGCCTTGTTTGCATGAATTTCATTTGGTTAGTTCTTATAGTTGTTGAAAGGTATGCAGGCAGCATCGGATGGCATCCATCAGTATCCTCAGACAGATGCCGGTGTAAATTTGTGGGCCACCGCTGGAGATGCCCTAACTATCATGCTATAATCTCTAACAGTGCTCCATTATTTGGCAGGGAACAGTTATCCCTCGTTCAAAATCAGATCCACAGTGTTTCCCACTCCTCCCATGTAAGGGTGTAAACTCTTGCTTACATAAAAATGGAGCAAGTGGACAGCACTGTAGCATGTCATATCACACAAACTAGCCCGCCTAATGCGCGGGAAAGCACCGCCCTCGTCATTTCGTTCTGGATTTCTTTCGATCGATCGTACAAAAATGTTACGCTTTGCAAGTTCTAAAGGAAAAGGTGACACACTTACGACTCATACGCGTTGCACCCCCGACAGTCCGGCTCGCATGCCGCTCACCAGAGGGGACACATGTTGTCTTGCAGTTTCACTGACATGTGGGACTGCAATTGAATAAACCATTGATAGCCAAAATCTAATCGCTCGGCGGGCGTCGGCTGAGAAGAGAGAGATGGGGGAGGGAGAAGAGATCGCCCGCCCGCCACACACAGACTCCAAGAAAAATATATGGTGATAATGTGAGGTGGGCCATGCGGGAGTCTGGACCGCTTCTGACCGCCCTAGCCCACTAGAAACTCTCCCCCCCCCACCTCCCCGCGCGCGCTCCCCCCTCAGACGCCAGCTGCCCGCCGCATGCATGCATAGCAAGTAGTACCAGTAAAATACTGGGCTATAAGCCTGCATATGTGGAGGAGAGAGAGGCATTGACAAAGTCAAGGAGTGGGATCTGCAAGAGCCCATCTCTACATGTGCTCCTAGGTATAAAAAAACTAATTCTAAAAAAAGAGGCGTAAAAGAACAATTGTGTCTAAAAAAAGAAAGGTAAAAAACATTTGAGAGGAAATAGATAGAGAGAAAGCGAGAAAAAGTTGTAACCTTATGGCCAACCTTATAGTCAATAGTACGGTAGTATTACATGAGGAAGGAGGGAGTGGTGCACATGCCAAGTTCACTGGGATGCCGTGTTTCACACTCCTCCATCGTAACAGTGGAGACAATAGCTTTCATCAAAAATAAACAATGAATACCCATTGCTCGTCCTCTATATCGGAAAGAATACTTTCATTCGCCGACATGTGGGATGTCGACCATCCTGGTCCACCTGTCAAGCACAATATTATCCTGATCTACCCCGATCGTATTGCACGCCCAACCTTTCCCACTATAAGTTGGTCGGACGAAGGAACCATCATGACTTCGTTGAATTCCGCTTCTTCAAGAAAACTTACTGTACCCGCAATACTACTACCACACGCGAAGGCTAGACGGCACTGTACCACGTCATGTCACTAAAACCCACTAGGAAAAACTAGCCCGCCTAGGTCATCTATTTTGGAATGGAGGGAGTACGTCTCTGTACTACTATGATTTTGTGTTGTACATCTCTATACTTTTGCTACGATTTTCCTAACCTATGAACCAAATCAGGCCCAAATGTATCCTGTCAACTAAGCCTACAATTTTAGGAGCTTGGGCTATTGGCCGATCAACGACGGATAAGTATAAGCGTACCACGAGCTCATCAGCCCCAACGTTTCTCTTCAGTGAGTGTCTTGCAAGTACTATAGCTTGCACAATAGCTAGCCTACTAACACCAAGAATCATCAAACAAGCACTGCTGATATGATAAACAGTTCAAACTTACATCTAAGCATGCCATATATTACATCAACGGTAATGATAACTGCCAAACATTCGGGAGTTAATCATGGCAACCCGAACGCTTTTAGATGGTAACTTTAGTTTGTGTGAGATTAGGGAAACATGGCAATTTTCTGATGAAAAACCGAAAAATGACAAATTTGCCATCCCCTATCAACTAAAGTTGCCATCCCTACGAACTAAAGTTGCCATGTCAAAACATTCGGGACGAACTGCTCAAATCCCGAACGTTCGGGGGTTATTGGATTCCTACATCAAAAGCTGGTGAGGATACATCTGTTTCCATAACTCGGAGAGGGTTCGCATGATTCACTATCGAACAAAAGTAGCAAGTACCGCCCACACAAGACAGTGCACTAGCCCTAAGATGGTTTGATAACACGCATCGTTCTAGTAATTAAACACAAGGCAATGCAAACTACCTTGAAGGATTAGTGCGACCAACTATTTCTTGTCATTGATCTCTCTGGCAATGACCACAACACAGACAACGGCATGGGAATCGATCTCTGGGGCGATGTCCACATGACTGACTGCGACATCGGAATCGATCTCTAGGGCGATGTCCATAGGATGGACAGCGGAATCGGAATCGATCTCCGGGGTGATGTCAACAAGACGGACCGCGACATTGAAAACAATCTCTGAGGCGTTGTCCATAGGACGGGCCGCGACATCGGAATCATTAAGGACGTCCACCGGCACCTTCACAACCCTAACATATTAGCAAGCACATTGCAAATAATCAAAAACCACAACTATGGTAAGCCATTATTTTTTACCTTGTGCAGCTCACTAGGGGATCCCATCCCTCCGGGGGTCATCTCCTCGTCCTCGAAGGGGGCCATCACCATGCCAGGGGAATACTGCTTCTCAACGGCGACTATCTCCTCAAACTCGGCCTTGAGCGTCGCATAGGTGGCCATTAGAGTCTCTGGGGTAGGCACAGTGGGTCCCTTGCCATTCTTCCAGCTTTCTTTGAGGAGTTCGACCGCCAACATCGTCAACTCTTTAGCCAGTGCTTGTTTCTTGGAGTTCTTCGTCTCCATGGGTTGGCCCGCCAACATGGTCAACTCGTTGGTCGGTGCTCGCTTCCTGGAGATCGCTGTCTCCAGTGGGTTGTCTACCAGCAACTCTTTGCCCAGTGCTCCAGGATCCATCAATGAACTAACAAACAAAAAGCAATCGAAAGGAAACCACAATCACAATGAAAATGGGAAAAGAATAGGCTGTGAGAATCGGCCGGTGCTTCGCAAAAAGAAGATACTTGGAATGAAAATATAGCAGCATCACTGATTCGCCCACCTTTCCTTCATCGGTACAGAAGAAAAATGGCAAAAGTGAGTAGCATGGAGTGAGGTTTTCTTCAAGAAAGGGGAGAAAGGGCTTCAACGAGCGTTCCAGTGAAATGATGGTTGCTTCGTCCAGTCCAACTTCGAGGCCACTTTACCACTGCTGGTAAAGGTGTGGGTTTTGTGATATGACGGGTTTGACGGCCACACCGGGGTGACCGGTGAGTCTCGACTGTAGCACCTCGCTGTGATTTGGTGGATGGCACGCGCGCCCGGATGCTTTGATGTCCCGCATGTAGAGAGAGCGGCTAGTCATATAGGAGTGCTCAATATTGTGTACCGCGACCAAGGCGGAGAGGAAAACGAGAGAACTACGTAATTAATGCATGAGTTTAATTAGGATAGTTTTGTAAAGTACGAGATACATTCCTCCAATCAAAAAATGCCTTGGTTGATGAGATTTGAGATTTGAGCCCTATAAACCGGAAGGGAGGGAGTACTGCACGCGGTGTAGTCTAGGCACTTGTTAAAATCTCTAGAAAGGCAAATACTCCTTTCCAGTTTACAAGGCTATACTAGCAAGTACTAGTACTACAATAGTGGACTCAAATAGCAATTTTGTCTCATGCAAGAGCCTGGCTATATGCATGCTCCAAGGCACCGCACCACACCCCATCCCTACACAAAGACTGCCACGCAAGCATTCGCAACTGCCACGTTCGGGTTGCGCTTGGCTCTTCGCCTCTTCGAGAAGACGAACAATGATGTTACTACTACTTCTACAGTATACAATCCACTGTTGCATGTCCATCCACCTCGTGCGGGAGGGATAGCGTGTAGCGAAAGCTTCTACTAGTCCTGCCAGCCACCACGCTCATGCGCGAGGGAGGGACGCAACTTCATTGACTTATTGATCCTGCCTTTGCGTCTATGACATGTGGGCCCAATAGGTGGGTGGCCCACCTGTCATGCAGCCAAAGGCAGGTGCAGTTAAGGCGTCGGAGCTTAGTCCACGAGGGAGAGGGCATTGTAGTAATCAAACTTCTCAATCTTGTACGAGTTGATGTGACACATCAAAGCACTGCACTCAATATATTTCAATAATTTGCGTTTACCGATGCATTAATTATGCAACACATCAAAGCACTCCACTCAATATAAGTCTTTTTAGACATTTCAAATGGACTACAACATACGGATGTATGTAGACATATTTTAGAGTATAGATTCACTCATTTTGCTTCGTATGTAGTCACTTGTTGCAATCTCTAAAAAGACTTATATTTGGAAATAGAGGGAGTACAACGCATGCATGCATGTCATGACTTTCCTTTTGATACTTGCATGTGTTGATTTGATGCACCTTGCCAAATTTTAACTATAAATTTAACTAACCAAATGTTCATGCATGTCACAAAAAATTACGAGGCTGTTTGGATTGTGACTATGTTTGTCTTATGTTGCCACATTATTTTCCCACACTTGCCTAACTTGAGTTGCTCAAACTGTTAGACACACTTTGGCTTGCCTAAGGGAATCTTGCCACACTTTTTGTGTCTATGACATGTGGGGTTCACTGCTATAAAAAATTCTTGTCTCGGGCGTGGCTAATAAAAAACTTATATTTAGGAACGGAGGGAGTGGAAAATATAAATAATAATGCATGTTGGACAACACACGTTTCCGACAAATTTAGCCGTGGGCTTGTTCACAATTTTTACAAGGGGGTGGTTGTTCATTTAATGGAGGGACTTATACCAGACTTGAATGATACAAAGTGCGAGCTGGCACACCATAACACCACAAGGAATAAGCGGGTAGCTATCTCAAAAAACAATCAACAACTAAAAAAGGCGACCTGGCACGTAGTACACAATTTTAAACGATTGTTTTGATGGAGTGAAAAAGGAAAACTACCCCACTACCTATATATAGGCCAGAGCCTCCGCGCTTGCTTGCTAGGGTTGCTCTATTCACACACTCTCATCCTCTCCAGATCTAAATAAGATAGCGGTGGTAACACTGTCTTTTTCCCTTCAAAAAACACTGTCTTTCTATCCTCACCGCTGGTTACAGATCCATACGTATCCCCCTCCGCCGATGAAGGGGAGGAGGGGCAGCGTTTAGGTTGTTGTCTACAGCGAGGGAGGAGACCCATTGCCGGCCGCACCGTTATCTCTAGCCGAGCACCGGCGCGGGAGGTCCTTCGATCCCTTCGTCATTTCCCTAGTGTGGGCGGATCCAGCCTCCCGCCGCCCACCTATCCACATCCCGACGACCATCAGGTATATCTTCCTTCGAAACCGCCTTAGCTCTACTTCCCCAGCTCGCTATGTCACTGCATGTTTATCATTTTCTATCTCTCGGCCCCTCTCGATCAGATGGTCCAACGTCACCTTTTTTTCTAATGTTAGAGGTAAAGCTACTTCATGGAGTCGAATCTTGTACTTGGTTCAAACAAGAAATAAAGTGGGGGTGGGGGAATTTACTATGTACATCAGACTTGGTACAAACAGGAAGGAAAGGGGGTGAAAGCAGTACACACTGGTCATCCAACCGGTCTCTTGATCGAAAAGGGAAATATAGGGGTAACACTGTACATAGTGGTAGGACCAGGACTAGATTTGCTATCCACACGTAGGAGTAGGTGGCTAGAGTGAACAAAAATGGGACCAACCCAGATATGTTTCTTGGATGTTTGTTTCTCGGGGCAACAAACTATGAATCACCACTTTATGCCCATGTTTAGGTACATGGTGCTGGGCTGCTGGTGCACCCACTGTCCCATGCCCTTATACCAAATATTTAGTTGTTCTTAATCTAATGCCCCTGGTAAAATGAAGTCGTGCCACTGTTATAAGCCATGACAAGTTTAGCCAAATGTTTTTGCATGTAATTGTTTGAGACTCTGACTGTTTCCTCTGTCGCTTTTTGTGCAAACAGGGATATCCATTTCACCTGGTTGCTGTTGTGACCTTTTGGTGCACTACACAAAACACTCCTTAAAAGAAGTGACTTTTGTGTTGTTTAACTGGAATGTTAGAATGGAATAGTTGGTTCATTTTGGTGTAACTGCACAACGGGAGATCTGTATTCCAATCCTCATCATCCATATTGGCACCATTACCTTCCATTAGGTAAGAATAATATTTAATGCATTTGTTCATCTCTTTTTTGCGACTGCCATGAGAAAATAATGCTATTTTTACTAGTACACTTGTACCCCCTCACTGACAAAACCAATTCTGAAATAGAAGGCCAATCATGTACTTGGTTTCCCCAACTAGTGAGGAGAAAGAGAAACAGAGCATGAAGAGGAAGAAGAAGAAGAATAAACAGTGCCAAGGTGATCTTGCTGAAGCCAGAGGCCTCAGTCGAGGCCATTCAAGGGCTCCGGCAATGACTACCTTACATGTGAGACGATCCTCCAGGGAGCCCTTCCACTTCTACAAGGTCACATAATTAATTAGGAGTACTTAAGTACCACTAATTTATTGTTGCCTAATTTTTCTATTGGAGTTAAACAAATCTTTAGTAGCACCCTATGCTGAATCATGTGTGTGTGTATGTTTGTCTATGGAGGTGAATCATGTGGTGGAGGGGGAGGGAATATTATTAGTGTCATGACATAATAGTGCTATTGTTTTGCATGTTAATTTATTACCATTGGTTCAATGAAGCAATGTTTCGCGTATTGTCCATCATGAATTTGATGCTACTATTAGAGTAATATGCTAATGTCTTTCTATCCTTTCTCACTAAGCTAATGAATGTTTCACCTTGTTCCTACTTCTGCAAACAGGGATCATCTTGTGCCAATCATACATTTTACTGGAACTACACAAGACAATACAATGAACTGTATCCCAGCCAGTGCTTTAACTCTGCTGGAAGTTCTTGATAATCTTTTGATATAATCTCAGCACTGGTAAACAAGAGTGATTTCAACCATACATTTGAAGTGCACCAAAATATATACTATTGAGTGATTCCAGTGAGTGCTTTATCATCTCTTATGGGACTACATGAATAAGCTTTTTTCCTCATGTTGGTACGGGCCTAAGGCCTTCATCCATATTAGTTTGTTGTCATCTCTATTTGTCTCGTGCTACTATCATGAGAAACTCCTTTATCTTTGCACGTTAAAGTTTTGCAACCTATGATACATGGCAATGCTTTGATTGTTGAGCTAATTGGCACTGATTAAATAAACTAATACCTCTCTTTAAGCAAGAATACTATGTTGCTAACTTTACCCATTAAGATAATGAGGGTGCTTCTATTTGTTAGTGTATGTTTCATCAACTAGTCCCACTATTACAGTAATCTCACTCTCTCAATATATGTGCCAACAGGGATGCTCGATTTTGGTGGAACTACACAAAAACTTTGGGTGCTTCATTGCCTCAACAGCTTCTGTCCTTTCCTGTCAGTCGCTAACCTGGGCCTGCTTCCTTCCTTTGCTATCGGCCGCTTCGCTTATCTCGGCTTCCAGTCAAAGGAAATAGTAATTGATATGCTACCTCACACAGGTTGGTACTGGTCTTTATCCTGATTATTGTGCTTGACATGTATTGGTAATTTGGTATGGTGCTACTGTTTGCTGATTTTATAAAGAGTAACTTGGAGCCTAAACTCGTAGGCAAATCATTGCATTGGGTGATTTCAGTAGAACTGCACAAAAAGATCAGATGGACAGATACTTATGATGCTGCTATGTACTCCAAAGTTCATTCAGACAAGCATCGATGTTGACAAGAAGAAATGCCTATATTCATTTGAGTATGAACCAGCATCAACCACTTGTCGAACTCCAAGTATTAGGAGAGTGAACGCCAAAAATATTGTTTGGCGCATAGCCCAGAAAAACACAGTCCAGTCTTTGGTTCCAACTTGTGCCTTTTGGTTATCGGCAGATATGGGAGCGAATTGTATGGCATGGAGTCTAAAGATTCCAAACAAGTTGGTTGACGCGTATATTCATCTGGCACTTAATCAGTCTACATGCCAGGGATGCTCCATTTCAGTTGAACTGCACAAAAAAATTTGGGTGGTTCATTTTCTCAACCACCTCCTTTCTTGTAAACTAATTTGGGCAAGCTACAGGACCAAGATGAGCCAGTAAACTAGTTGGATGAAAGTAGTGGCCAAGTTGCTCAAACCTCCCTCGACACGAGGCCACTATTTGAGGATAAACCTACAAGCAAAGTTCAGATTGTCTGTGCTGTCTCTTATGTACTCGAAAGTTTACTCGTACAAGCATTAATTTTAGCAAAAAGTACCTCCGACTGAACACCATTTACCAGTCTGTGCCCTAGGTAATTAAAGTTTGTCCATGGATCATATTGGTTGTGATCTAAATCATTTGGATGCATAAACATACTAAACATGTGTATATCTGAATCTTTTTGTGAATTATCTATGAATATTGTCGTGTGATCTATCAATCATTTGGATGCATGGACATGCTGAACTTGTGTATATATGAATCTTTTGAGTTGTTGATTGTGAATGTTGGCTATGAATATGAACGTGTCCTGTGAACCTGAGTTTGATATGAATCTTTACCTTTTCTGTTGTACTTGTGTGTGAACTTGTTAGTATGCCTACTGTGGGATATGTGACGTGTGGGTGTCAACGGCACACCTTCTTCCCGAGAAGAATTGCACCTACTTTGTTAGGGTAGCAAAGGCGCATCAGCTCTTTTTAATATTTTTGCTCTGTCTTCCCCCTCCCCCTCTCAACCCCTGCCGTAGTGTTTTCGGCCTCAAAACAAACCCAATATTGCATTGTTTTTGGGGCTTGATGAAAAATCGAGTGCTGGTTTCTGTAGGTTGGCCCACCCAGCAAATGGGTTGCTGGTCCACCACGGACTGGGAGGCTAAAAATACAAGTTGTATGGTACAAAGGCAAGTAAAAAAACGCCATCGAGAGCCATCCACTGAAGAAAACAAATCGCTCCTGATGTGCTTCTTCAGTCGTGCCGCCGGCCCCCTCTTTAATCCAGTTCACTCGGGGATCTAGCTGGTATCATTTTTTTTCCAGAGGGCGAACAAGTATCAGCTAGGCCTATGTTTTGTATTTTAACATGTGTAGCCCACGACATACGGAGACAGTGGTTTCAACTTATTTTTGAGGTCCATACCGGCCTATGGGCTTTTTCTTAAAGATCGGCAGCCCAATGTATTTTTTTAATAAAACACAGGTATCTGTTCTATTTATATATATATAAGAATAATAATGTTGTGTGCAATTTATGTTTTCACTTCTAACTACATTATATATATTTATATTATTACTATTATCGTAATTTTTATAGAGACTTATATATACATTATAAAAACATCCCACGTCTTATTAACTTATAAAAGTAAATGTTTAACAGAAGTTGGCAAGGAAAATCCTGGTTGTTTTTGACTCATAGGCGAGGAAAATCCTGGTGATTGCGTACAAAATCTTGCGAATATTTTAAGGACCAATGTAATTATAACGCGCTCATTTTTATTTAGAGCAATAACTCGCTAATTTGGTAATTTTATATATATATATAATGTGCCTCTCCGGTTTATTTTTTGATCTTAATTGCTCCTTCTAACATAACATTATATATATAACGAGCCCAGCTAATTCGTGTATTTCAAGGAAGTGCAAATGGATTGGGATTTCTTAGAAAATATAAATGGGCCGCATTGACGCGAAATTATTTGTTCACCCAGCCGAGAAAATGGATTGTACATTCTAGAAAATGGGTTAAATATATGCCACATTTTTGCACGCTGGCATGTGGGCCAATGGGTCAAAGCCTACGCAGCACATTGTCAACTTGGTCAACAAATGATTATAACATCCATAGCCATTGGATTTATATCCAACGGCCGGCATGCACCTTCAATCTCTCGTCTTCTTCCTCCAGCGTCGCCGTGACCGCCTGGTCCGGCCTCCGGCGGCTAGCGGCTCTGCTTAGCACACATCGCTGCGAAGCGCTACCCCACTGTCGGCCAGGCTATCCCTCCACCCCTCCCCACCTCATGCTATTCTCCACCGACTACAGCCCGACGCCGCATCAGAACCAGTTATAACCCTTCTCCTCCTCTCAATCTACGACTCCACTGCCGCATCTTCCCATCTCCGAGTCGTTCCTATCCGAGGCCTCAATGTCGTTCACCGCCTCATTGCGCTCGGTGCGGCATGGTCAACAAATGAGAGTCATCGAAAGAGGACTGTACATGGAGAGCCTGGCGACTGGGACCCACGAGGTCCATGGTCGCACACAACGAAATTTCCTCCTTATTAAGATGAAAAAACTGTTTCCTCCCCCTGACAGCTGGGACACACCGGCTGTATCTTCGCACAGAAGGAAGTGCCTCCTTGTTATGCAAAAAAAAATACTCCTCCCATTGATAGCTGGGACCCGTCAGATTTGGTGGCTGACTTGTGGCCCTACTAAACGGACGTGTATGGAGGGCTCTGTCAACTTAATCAACAAATGATTCTAGCAGTTGGACCGTTAGATGTTAATCCAACAGTCGTGCTCCTTCTTCAACCTCTGTTCTTGCTCCTGTCTCCTATGGGCGGCACCGCAGCTGTGCTACCGCGCAACCGAACTAGTCAACTTTCCCACTCCTCTCCATTTGTGACTCCACTGTGGTGTCTTCCCCATCTCCGAATCATTCTAGTCTGGGGCCTCGCCGTCTTCCATCGGCCTTGGTGCGCTCGGCACGGTGTGGTCAACATGGTCAACAACTGAGAGTCATCGGAAGATGACTGTACGTGAGAGGCTGACAGTGGGGACGCAGCACGCCCATGGATGCATGCATGCAATGGAACACAGCGTGGTCAACGTGGTCAAGGAATGACTTCCATCGGAAGACTGCTGTACGTGGAGAGGCTCATAGCTGGGTCCACGGCCGCAGCAAGGAAGTGCCTCCATATTACGCGGAAAATAATGATTCCTCCACCTGACAGCAGGGACCCACCGGACGGGCCACCATATTTCATAAAAAATGTTTCTCCCCTGACTACTGGGACCCACTAGCTACATCTTCGCATGCAAGGAAGTGCGTCCGGGCAAAAAAAAAATGATTCGCCCCTGACTGCTGGGACCCACCAACTACATCTTCGAACGCAAGGAAGTGCCTGATAGTCGGGACCCACCTGGTCGAAGGATACGTAGCGTTGTCATTCTGGTCATGAACATGTATGTACATACTGGTCGATGTAGAGGCGCACACGTAGCATGTACACGTACATACAATGGCCAGTGTGCAAGAAAGGAAATATGGCCACGTACGTACATACGGGCGGGTCATGAACGCCTACTGGCGCATATGTACGGCCAGGGCTCGTGTACATGGCTGGGTCGAAACAGAGAAACTGCGTTGTCGTCGTGTTCATGGGGAGGCAACGAAATGCGTCGTGTTCATCGGGAGGCAACAGAACAAGTGGGAGCCAACCGGCTTGGACGGAACAGCCGATGGAAACAAGGCTTGGCGTACCGCAGAACGGAGGTAATGGCCTTGTGTTCGACTGGCCATGGGTCAAAATGGAATCCTGTTCATCGGGAGGGGTCTGGCATACCGCAAAACGGAGGAAATGGACTTCTGTTGGACCTCCTACGGCTGAAACGGGGTCCTATTGATCGGGAGGGGTGTGGTGTACCACAAAACGGAGGAAACGGACTTGTGTTGGAGTGCTACAGTCGAAATGGGGGTCCTGTTCATCGAGAGGGGTGTGGCGTACCACAAAACAAGACTCCACGGGATACAATTCATCTCCACCGTCGACCTCCTGCAGCCTCCACGGGCTACTGTTCATCCACCGTCGACCTCCTCCAGCCTCCATCTACGACTATTCATCCATGAGCTCCTGTTCATCCAGCCTCCACCGTGCGTTACTCCACCGGCTACTGTTCAACCAGCCCTCTCCAGGGGGTCCTGTTCAACCACCCATCCACGGGCTACTGTTCATCCAGCCCTCCACCGGCTGCTGTTCAACCAGCCCTCCATGGGTTCGTCCTGTTCAACCAGCCCTCCACGGGGTCGTCATGTTCATCCAGAGGCAACACCACGGGGTCCTATTCATCCAACCCCACTAGGATTTGTTCATCCAAACACCCCAACAACGCTCACTGTTCATCAAGGGAAGGAGGCAGCAGGGTTCGATCGGCTTCAGTTAGCATCAGTAGCGAAGGAATCACTCAGGTTCAGTAATGTAGCTAGTGCAATCACTCGGGTTTAGCTAGAGCCCAACGCCTCGCTCGGGTTCAGTTAGAGCCCAACGCCTCGCACCCATGCGCATACGGTACGATAGAAACGTGCATCGCTCGGCCCCCGACCACCCACCGTAACCGGGAACTCCCCGATATTTTCCTCGCCCTTGCTTCCACCACGGTTTTTTCTGTCATGGACGACCAAAGAATGTCATGCAGCTGCGTCTCCGGCCTACCCAGGACAAAAATCCCATTTTTTGTCATGATTTTTTTCATAGAAGTAGGAGCCCACCACATCTATGATGATACTGTGTTTTGTCACAATTATCGTCATAGAAGAGTCATAAGCATGACAGGAAAAAAAATTGTTCGGCACAAAATGTCACGAATGTGTCTTTTTTTGTAGTGAAGTGTGGTGTAACATACATATGCATCGTCAACCTAACCCTCACTTAGTGTGGGGATTTCTAGTTCAAAAGCACAATGGCGCATCAAAGTTGTTCCATTCTGTACTAAAAAACACACCTGGTCCATACATATGTTTGGGCCACACACATGCAGTGGTTGTCTTCGGGGACTAGCTAGCTACTTGCGTGATTATTGGTGAGCTAGCCTATCTGGGGTCGCATGGATGACCATCACTTTTACCAGCAACAAGAGAGAGGTTGTACGACCAAGGTGGATTGTTCTTAGTCTGTTTTATGATCCATCTTGGTGAGATGCCTCTCTGGCCCGCCGACTGAAAGTGTGTGTGTGTGTGTGTGTGTGGCGGGGGGCTGCTACTTTGCACTTTGCTAGGTGGACCTTGGTTGGGGGGCATGCATTCATAGCTTAGGATTCCCTTCGTGCCAACACAAGGGGGGCTGCTAGCTACTTTGCACTTTGCTAGGTGAACCTCGGTTGCGGGGGGACATGCA
>NC_057801.1:517423557-517608701 GCF_018294505.1 Triticum aestivum | reverse complement strand
GACACGAGGGGGGTGGCTGCTAGCTACTTCGCACTTTGCTAGGTGAACCTTGGTTGGGGGGCATGCATTCATAGCTTAGGATTCCCTTTGTGCCGACACGAGGGGGGTTGCTAGCTACTTCGCACTTTGCTAGGTGAACCTCGGTTGGGGGGCATGCATTCATAGCTTAGGATTCCCTTCGTGCCGACACGAGGGGGGGCAAACAATATCGTGCCTTTACGAGATAGGTTCTGATGTCTGCTAGAACTACGTCGGTATTTCCCCAAAGATGAAGGAATGATGCAGTATAGCGATGGAAGGTATTTCCCTCAGTGATGAGAACAAGGTTATCGAACCAGTAAGAGAACCTCCTCACACCACATAAACAACACCTGCACATAAATAACAAATGCTCGCAACCCGACGTGTTAAAGGGGTTGTCAAACCCTTTCAGGTACGACGCCTCAAGATAGGCAAATAACGTGAGGTAAAAGTGATAGACAGGATTAATAGATTGTGGAACAAATAAATTGCAACAATGTATTTTTGTATTTTTGGTTTAATAGATCTGAAAATAAATGCAAAGGAAAATAGATCGCAAAGGCAAATATGATGAAAAGAGACTCGGGGCCGTAGGTTTCACTAGTGGCTTCTCTTGAGAAAAATAGCAAACGGTGGGAAAACAATTACTGTTGGCAATTGATAGAACTTTGAATAATCATGACGATATCCAGGCAATAATCATTATATAGGCATCACGTCCAAGATTAGTAGACCAACTCCCGCCTGCATCTACTACTATTACTCCACACATCGACCGCTATCCAGCATGCATCTAGTGTATTAAGTTCATGGAGAAATGGAGTAATGCAATAAGAACGATGACATGATGTAGACAAGATCTATTTATGTAGAAATAGACCTCATCTGATTATCCTTAATAGCAATAATACATACGTGCCATTTCCTCTTCTGTCACTAGGATCAAGCACCGTAAGATCGAACCCATCACAAAGCACCTATTCCCATTGCAAGATAAATAGATCAAGTTAGACAAAAAAACAAATATCGGAGAACAAATACGAGGCTATAAGCAATCATGCATATAAGCTATCAAAGAAGACCCGAATAACTTTCATGGATAAAAACATAGATCTGATCATAAACTCAAAGTTCATCGGATCCCAACAAACACACCATAAAAAGGCTTACATCATATGGATCTCCAAGACCATTGTATTGATAATCAAGAGAGAGAAAGAGAGAGAGGAAGCCATCTAGCTACTAACTACGGACCCTTAGGTCTACAAAGAACTACTCACGCATCAATGGAGAGGCACCAATGGAAGTGGTGAACCCCTCCGTGATGGTGTCTAGATTGGATCTGGTGGTTCTGGACTCTGCAGCGGCTGGAATTGATTTTCGTTGACTCCCCTAGGGTTTCTGGAATATTGGGGTATTTATAGAGCAAACAGGCGGTTCAGGGGGCACCCGAGGTGGGCACAACCCACCTGGGCGTGCCTGGGGCCCCAGGCACGCCCTGGTGGGTGTTTCCCACCTCGGGGCACCCCCTAGGTGCTTCCTTGGCCCACGGGATGTCTTCTGGCCCAAAAAATCCTCAAGAAGTTTTGCTGCATTTGGACTCCGTTTGATATTGATTTCCTACGATGTAAAAAATATGTAGAAAACAACAACTGGCACTAGGCACTATGTCAATAGGTTAGTACCAAAAAATGATATAAAATGACTATAAAATGATTGTAAAATATCCAAGAATGATAATATAATAGCATGGAACAATCAAAAATTAAAGACACATTGGAGACGTATCAGCATCCCCAAGGTTAATTCCTGCTCGTCCTCGAGTAGATAAATGATAAAAACAGAATTTTTGATGTGAAATGCTACCTAACATGTTCATCACATTTCTTTTATTTACATCATGGACATTTGTACTTTTATATGATTCAAAGCAATAGTCTAGTTTTGACATGAAGACTTTAATACTCAAGCATACCAACAAGCAACCATGTCTTTCAAAATATCAACACTAAAGCAAGTTATCCCTAGCCCATTATGCTCAATCATTAATCCATTCGTGAAACACACTCGAATATTAGCTACACCCAATGCTCAAATACGATCATAGTGGCCCTTAGTTGGTGTTTTATAAGAGAAGATGGAGACTCAAATTCAAAATGAAAATTGCATAAGTAAAAGAAAGGCCCTTCGCAGAGGGAAGTAGGGATTTGTAGAGGTGCCAAAACTCAAAGCTTAAATTGAGAGATAAAAAATATTTTTGAGAGGCATACTTTTCGCACCAACGAAAACGACTTAGAGATCCCAACACTTTCCATGCTAGATACATCATTGGCGGTTCCCAAACTTTCCATGGGTAGCCGAATCCACGGTTGCCCTCCATACCAACACTTTCCAAGGAATTTATTACTTGACAACATAAAGTAAATTCATTTTTCATTTTGGGACTGGGCATCCCTAATACCTTTGTCGTACTCTCATGCAATGACAAGTGAATAAACACTCATCGTGAGAATAACACATCAAGCATGGAAAATATTGGTCACCCTTCACCGCCTCGCAAGCGGTAGAGCACACAGAAGAGAATTTTATTTTGAAAATTAGAGATGGCACATGCAAATTTGCTTAGAACGGCATGGAAATACCGCATATAGGTAGGTATAGTGGACTCATAAGGCAAAACTAGTTTAAAGGGTTTTCGATGCACAACTAGTGATCATACTTGGTGCAAAATGAAGGCTAGAAAAAAGATTGAGAGGCGATCAACCAAAAAGCACAAATCTTGTACCCAAGCAGTAATCATAAGTAACACCGAATAATGCACCACAAGTAGGATATAAATTTCATTACATAACTATTGACTTTCGTGCTTGCATAGGGAATCACAAACCTTAATGTCAATATTCTTACTAAAGAACAATTACTCATCAACATGACTCACATAACATATCGTCATATCTCAAAACCATTACTAAGAATCAAGTTTATTTTGTCCAATGATCTTCATGATTTTTTTGTTATATCCTCCTTGGATATCTATCACTTTGGGACTATTTTCATAAGTTGCTTTCTATAAGCTCAAACAAATTTAAGTGAAGAACATGAGCATAATTTTCCTTTCTCTCAAAATAATCCAAATGAAGCAAGAGAGAATTTCTGAAAATTTTTACTAACTTCCAAATAAATCTAAGTGAAGCATGAGAGAATTTCTTCAAAAATAACAAAGCACACCGTGCTCAAAAAGATATAAGTGAAGCACCAGAGATAATCCATGGCTCTAAAAATTTAAGTGAGGCATAGGAGCAAGCATAGCATAATTTTTGGATCTCTCAAAAAGTTGTATCCAGAAAGGATTCAACACTTAAAACACAAAGCAAAACAAGCAAAGACTCATATCATACAAGATGCTCCAAGCAAAACTCATAATATGTGACGAATAAAAATATAGCTTCAAGTAAAATACCGATGGTTATTAGAAGAAAGAGGGGATGCCACTCGGGGGCCTCTTGAATATTACCTTGGGGTGCCTCGGGCATCCCCAAGCTTAGCCTTTAGCTAATCCTTATTCCTTCATCCATCGTTAGATCACCCAAAACTTGAAAACTTCAATCACACAAAACTCAACAAAACCTTCATGAGATTCGTTAGTATAAGAAAGCAAACCACTACAATAAGTACTATTGAAAACCTATTCTTATTTTGTTTTTGCATTATATATACTATATTCCAACTTTTCTATGGCAAAAACTCATCAAAGAAAACCATATAATCATCAAAACAAGCACACAATGCAAAGAAAACAGAATCTGTCAAAAACAGAACAGTCTGTAGTAATATGAATATTTCGAATACTTCTGCAACTCCAAAAATTATGAAATAAATTGGTTGACGTGATAAATTTGTTTATTAATCTTCTGCAAAAAGAATCGACTCAAAATAACTGTTCTGCTAAAAATAAAAAATAATCTCGTGAGCGTAAACATTTCGGTTTTTCAGCAAGATCAAATCAACTTTCACCCAAATCTCCCAAAGGCCTTGCTTGGCACAAACACTAATTTAAACCACAAAAACAAATCTAACTAGACGTATAATTATGCAACTGCACAAGAACAGAAAATAAAAAGCAAAAATTTGTTTTATTCGTTAGGTTGCCTCCCAACAAGCTCTTCCTTTATAGCCATTAAGATAGGCATGAGATTTCAATGATGCTCACATGAAAGACAAGAATTGAAGCACAAAGATAGCATCATAAAATATGTGACAAACAAATTTAAGTCTAAAATACTTCCTATGCATAGGTATTTTGTAGGCAACCAAATTATCAAGACAAGAAACATCTAGCATATGCAAGGAAGAAGAAAGAGACAATAGCAATCTCAACATGACGAGAGATAAACTAGTAGCATGAAAATTTCTACAACCATATTTTCCTCTCTCATAATAATTACATGTAGGATCATACTCAAAATCAACAATGTAGCTATCACATAACATATTCTCTATATGACCCACATGCATGCAAAGTTGACACTCTTCCAAAATAGTGGGATTATTATTACCTAAAGTTGACACTCTTCCAAACCCACATTCAATATTATCGCAAACATATTCATCATGAGGCTTACATAAATTTTCAAGATCGTAAGAAGAATCACCCCAATCATGATCATTGCAATAAGTAGAGGACATATCAAAATTAGCATCCCCAAGCTTGGGGTTTTGCATATTACTAGCATAATTTACATTAATATAATTTATTATAACACCATTGCAATCATGCTTTTCATTCAAGGAGCTATCAAGAATCACTTCATAAATTTCTTCTTTTATCACTTCATCACAATTTTGAGATTCAGGAATCTCGAGCAAAACTTCATATAGATAATCTAGTGTACTCAACTCACTAGCAATTGGTTCATCATAGTTTCATCTTTTAAAAAGATTAGCAAGTGGATGTGGATCCATAATGTTTTTGGTTTCGGATTTCTAATAAAACACACAATTATGCCAAACAAACAAGCAAACAAACCAAGAAAGACATAAGGGCAAACGAAAAAAGGGGCGAATAAAAACGGCAAACTTTTGTGAAGTGGGGGAGAGGAAAACGAGGGGGAAATGGCAAATAATGTAAATTGTGAGGAGATGATATTTGTGTTTAGGAACCTGTTTGATGTATAAGATCCTCCCCGACAACGGCGCCAGAAATTCCTTTTGATGTCTGCTAGAACTACGTCGGTATTTCCCCAAAGAGGAAGGTATTTCCCTCAGCGATGAGACCAAGGTTATTGAACCAGTAGGAGAACCTCCTCACACCACGTAAACAACACCTGCACACAAATAACAAATACTCGCAACCCGACGTGTTAAAGGGGTTGTCAATCCCTTTCGGGTACGACGCCTCGAAAGGCAAATAACGTGAGGTCAAAGTGGTAGATAGGATAAATAGATCGCAGAACAAATAAATTGCAGCAAAGTATTTTTGTATTTTTGGTTTAATAGATCTGAAAATAATTGCAAAGGAAAATAGATCGCAAAGGCAAATATGATGAAAAGAGGCCCGGGGGCTGTAGGTTTCACTAGTGTCTTCTCTCGAAAAAAATAGCAAACGGTGGGAAAACAATTACTGTTGGGCAATTGATAGAACTTAGAATAATCATGACAATATCCAGGCAATGATCATTATATAGGCATCATGTCCAAGATTAGAAGATCGACTTCTGCCTGCATCTACCACTATTACTCCACACATCAACCGCTATCCAACATGCATCTAGTGTATTAAGTTCATGGAGAAATGGAGTAATGCCATAAGAATGATGACATGATGTAGACAACATCTATTTATGTATAAATAGACCCCATCTTGTTATCCTTAATAGCAAGGATACATACATGTCGTTTCCCCTTCTGTCACTGGGATCAAGCACTGTATGACCGAACCCATCACAAAGCACCTCTTTGAAGGAAATATGCCCTAGAGTCAATAATAAAGTTATTATTTATTTCCTTATTTCATGATAAATGTTTATTATTCATGCTAGAATTGTATTAACCAGAAACTTCATACATGTGTGAATACATAGACAAAACATAGTGTCCCTAGTATGCCTCTACTTGACTAGCTCGTTAATCAAAGATGGTTATGTTTCCTAACCATAGACATGTGTTGTCATTTGATTTAACGAGATTTCATCATTAGGAGAATGATGTGATGGACATGACCCATCCGTTAGCTTAGCATTATGATTGTTACAGTTTCATTGATATTGCTTTCTTCATGACTTATACATGTTCCTCAGACTATGAGATTATGCAACTCCCGAATACCGGAGGAACACCTTGTGTGCTATCAAACATCACAACGTAACAGGGTGATTATAAAGATGTTCTACAGGTATCTCCGAAGGTGTTTGTTGTGTTGGCATAGATCGAGATTAGGATTTGTCACTCCGTGTTTCGGAGAGGTATCTCTGGGCCCTCTTGGTAATACTCATCACTATAAGCCTTGCAAGCAATGTGACTAATGAGTTAGTTGCAAGATGAAGTATTACTGAACGAGTAAAGACACTTGCCAGTAATGAGATTGAACTAGGTATGATGATACCGATGATCGAATCTTGGGCAAGTAAGATACAGATGACAAAGGGAACAACGTATGTTGTCATGCGGTTTGACCGATAAAGATCTTCGTAGAATATGTAGGAGCCAATATGAGCACCCAGGTTCCGCTATTGGTTATTGACCGGAGATGTGTCTCGGTCATGTCTACATAGTTGTCGAACCCGTAGGGTCCGCACGCTTAACGTTCGATGACGATTTGTATTATGAGTTATGTGTTTTGATGACCGAAGTTCGTTCGGAGTCCCGGATGAGATCACGGACATGACAAGGAGTCTCGAAATGGTCTAGACATAAAGATTGATATATTGTATGACTATATTTGGACACCAGAAGTGTTCTGGAGAAGTTTCGGATAAAACCGGAGTGCCGGACCCCCCCCCCCCGGGGGGGGGAACTAATGGGCCTCATGGCCTTGGTTGAGAGAGGGGGGGGCCGCCAGGGCAGGCCGCATGCCCCCTCCCTATTGGGTCCAAATTGGACTAGGGAAGGGGTGCGACACCCCCCCCCCCTTTCCTTCTCCCTCTGCCTCTCCTTCCTTCCCCCTCTGTCCCTTTTGGTGGAATCCTTCTACCTCTTGAGCATGTGTTGGTTTTTTCCTTAAAGAGGAAATGATGATGCAGCAAAGTAGCGTAAGTATTTCCCTTAGTTTTTGAGAACCAAGGTATCAATCCATTAGGAGGCTCCATGCAAGTCCCTCGTACCTACACAAACAAACAGGAACCTCGCCACCAACGCGATAAAGGGGTTGACAATCCCTTCACGGCCACTTGCAAAAGTGAGATCTGATAGAGATAATAAGATAAGATAAATATTTTTGGTATTTTTATGATATAGATTGAAAAGTAAAGATTGCAAAATAAAGTAGATTAAAAACTTATAGGATAGAGAATAGACTCGGGGGCCATAGGTTTCACTAGTGGATTCTCTCAAGATAGCATAAGTATTACAGTGGGTGAACAAATTACTGTCGAGCAATTGATAGAAAAGTGCATAGTTATGAGAATATCTAGGCATGATCATGTATATAGGCATCACGTCTGCGACAAGTAGACCAACTCCTGCCTGCATCTACTACTATTACTCCACACATCGACCGCTATCCAGCATGCATCTAGAGTATTAAGTTCATAAGAACAGAGTAACGCACTAAGCAAGATGACATGATGTAGAGGGATAAACTCAAGCAATATGATATAAACCCCACCTTTTTATCCTCGATGGCAACAATACAATACGTGCCTTGCTGCCCCTGCTGTCACTGGGAAAGGACACCACAAGATTAAACCCAAAGCTAAGCACTTCTCCCATTGCAAGAAAGATCAATCTAGTAGGCCAAACCAAACTGATAATTCGAAGAGACTTGCAAAGATAGCCAATCATACATAAAAGAATTCAGAGGAGATTCAAATATTTCTCATAGATAAAGTTGATCATAAACCCACAATTCATCGGATCTCGACAAATACACCGCAAAAAGAGTTACATCGAATAGATCTCCAACAAGATCGAGGAGAACGTTGTATTGGGATTCAAAGATAGAGAAGAAGCCATCTAGCTAATAACTATGGACCCTAAGGTCTATGGTAAACTACTCACAACTCATCGGAGAGGCCTTGGCGATGATGTAGAAGCCCTCCGTGATTGATTCCCCCTCCGGCAGAGCGCCGGAAAAGGCTCCAAGATGGGATCTCACGGGTACAGAAGGTTGCGGCGGTGGAAATAGGGTTTCGTGGTGCTCCTAGATGTTTTCGGGGTACGTATATATATATAGGCGAAGGAGGTCGATCAGGGGAGCCACAAGACTGGGAGGCGCGCCCACCCCCCTAGGGCGCGCCCTCCTGCCTTGTGGCCGCCTCGGCTGCTTCTTGACGTCCATTCCAAGTCTCCTGGATTGTGTTTGTTCCAAAAAGATCGCTCCCGTAGGTTTCATTCCATTTGGACTCCGTTTGATATTCCTTTCCTTCGAAACACTAAAATAGGCAAAAACAGCAATTTGGGTTGGGCCTCCGGTTAGTAGGTTAGTCCCAAAAATGATATAAGAGTGTATAGTAAAGCCCATAAACATCCAAAAGGGGTAATATAATAGCATGGAACAATCAAAAATTATAGATATGTTGGAGACGTATCAAGCATCCCCAAGCTTAATTCATGCTCGTCCTCGAGTAGGTAAATGACAAAAACTGAATTTTTGATGCAGAATGCTACCTAGCATATTTCTCACTGTAATTTTCTTTATTGTGGCATGAATGTTCAGATCCAAATGATTCAAAATAATAGTTCATATTGACATAAGAATAGTAACACTTCAAGCATACTAACAAGTAACATACTAACAAGTAATCATGTCTTACCAAAATAACATAGCAAAGAAAGCTTATCCCTACAAAATCATATAGTTAGGCTATGCTTCATTTTCGTCACACAAAATACTCCCATCATGCAAACCCCGGTTTCGACCAAGCAATTGGTTCATACTTTTTAACGCGCTTCAGCTTTTTTTTCAACTCTCACGCAATACATGAGCGTAAGTCATGGATATAGCACTATGGGTGGAATAGAATATGATGATGGAGTATGTGTGGAGAAGACAAAAAAGGAGAAACTCTAACATTGACGAGGCTAATCAACGGGCTATGGAGATGCCCATCAATTGATGTCAACATGAGGAGTAGGGATTGCCATGCAACAGATGCACTAGAGCTATAAATGTATGAAAGCTCAACAAAAGAAACTAAGTGGGTGTGCATCCAACTTGCTTTCTCACGAAGACCTAGTGCATTTTGAGGAAGCCCATCATTGGAATATACAAGCTAAGTTCTATAATGAAAAATTCCCACTAGTATATGAAAGTGACAACATCAGAGACTCTCTATCATGAACATCATGGTGCTACTTTGAAGCACAAGTATGGAAAAAGGATAGTAACATTGTCCCTTCTCTCTTTTTCTCTCATTTTTTATTTTGGTGAGCTTCTTTAGCCTTTTTTTTATTTGGGCTTCTTTGGCCTCTTCTATTTTTTCATAAAGTCCGAAGTCTCATCCCGACTTGTGGGGGAATCATAGTCTCCATCATCCTTTCCTCACTTGGGACAATGCTATAATAATGAATAACATCACACTTTTATTGATTTACAACTCAACAATTACAACTCAATACTTAGAACAAAATATGACTCTATGTGAATGCCTCCGGCGGTGTACCGGGATATGCAATGAATCAAGAGTGACATGTATGAAAGAATTATAAAGGTGGTCTTGCCACAAATACGATTTCAACTACATGATCATGCAAAAGCAATATGGCAATGATGGAGCATGTCATAATAAACGGAACGGTGGAAAGTTGCATGGCAATATATCTCGGAAGGGCTATGGAAATGCCATAATAGGTAGGTATGGTGGCTGTTTTGAGGAAGATATAAGGAGGATTATGTGTTATAGAGCGTATCGTATCACGGGGTTTGGATGCACCGGTGAAGTTTGCACCAACTCTCAAGGTGAGAAAGGGTAATGCACGGTACCGTAGAGGCTAGCAACGATGGAAGGGTAAGGGTGCGTATAATCCATGGACTCACATTAGTCATAAAGAACTCATATACATATTGCAAAATTTTATTAGCCCTCGAAGCAAAGTACTACTACGCATGCTCCTAGGGGAAGGGTTGGTAGGAGTTAACCATCGCGCGATCCCGACCTCCACTCATAAGGAAGGCGATCAAAAGAGCACCCCATGCAACAAATTTATTACACAACTTTTACCATACGTGCATGCTATGGGACTTGCCAACTTTAACACAAGTATTTCTCAATTTCATAATTACCCAACTAGCATGACTCTAACATTACCACCTTTATATCTCAAAAAAATTATCAAGCATCAAATTGATCATAGTATTTAATGCACTCTATATGATAGTTTTTATTATACCCAACTTGGATGCTCATCATATTAGGAAATTTTTTATAACCAAAGCTAATACCATGCTGTTCTAAAAGACTCTCAAAATAATATAAGTGAAGCATGAGAGAACAATAATTTTTACAAAATAAAACCACCGCCGTGCTCTAAAAAGATATAAGTGAAGCACTAGAGCAAAAGTATCTAGCTCAAAAGATATAAGTGAAGCACATAGAGTATTCTAATAAATTCCGAATCATGTGTGTCTCTCCCAAAAGGTGTGTACAGAAAGGATGACTATGGTAAACTAAAAAGCAAAGACTCATATCATACAAGACGGTGCAAGCAAAACACATATCATGTGGTGAATAAAAATATAGCCCCAAGTAAAGTTATCGATAGATGAAGATGAAAGAGGGGATGCCTTCTGGGGCATTGTCGGTGTCAAAACCGGCGGATATCGGGTAGGGGGTCCCGAACTGTGCGTCTAAGGCTAATGGTAACAGGAGGCGGGGGACACAATGTTTACCCAGGTTCGGGCCCTCTCTATGGAGGTAATACCCTACTTCCTGCTTGATTGATCTTGATGAATATGAGTATAACAAGAGTTGACCTACCACGAGATCGTAATGGCTAAACCCTAGAAGTCTAGCCTATGATTATGATTGTTGTGACTAAACTCTAGAAGCCTAAATCCTACAGTTTATATAGACACTGGGGGGGGGACTAGGGTTGTACAAAGTCGGTTACAGAGAAAGGAATCTACATATCCGAATCACCAAGCTTGCCTTCCACGCAAAGGAGAGTCCCATCCGAACATGGGACGAAGTCTTCTATCTTGTATCTTCATAGTCCAACAGAATGGCCAAAGTATATAGTCCGGCTGTCCGAGAATCCCTTAGTCCAGGACTCCCTTAGTAGCCCCTGAACCAGGCTTCAATGATGATGAGTACGGCGCGCAGATTGTCTTTGGCATTGCAAGGCAGGTTCCTTCTCCAAATACTCCAACATAGTCTTTCGAACATAGGAAACGTGTCCGGCTCTGCAAAACAAGTACCACACGCAACCGTAGAGAGTATAATATTTCACAAATCTACTCCGCTGACAACATTTTGTAGCGTGTCGTCATGCCATTGTCCGGTCATTATTCGAACCGTTTTTTAGCCTCTCACCCCATACTTCGAGGGACGGTTTCATTGGCACATCTTGTCGAAGCAGAGATGTGTCCCCTTATCACGGGATTCTCATCAATATGGGCATGGGTAACCCAACCGTGTCATCTGCACGGTGCTTGGGAAATAGGCGGATTTTAAGGCAAGGAGGGAGGCGCATGACTTTTGTTGTCTTTATAAGGGGATAAGGATTCATACTCGTTCACCCACGCCTTCTCCTTCCTCTACCCATTCATTCTTGAGCACCAACGCCCAAGCTCTCGCCTTGTCCGTCCGAAAAGGCACTCCAATCATGTTTGGATCCAGAGCTGGAGGCAAGTAGATGGCC
Organism: Triticum aestivum; assembly: GCF_018294505.1. Taxonomy (NCBI): domain Eukaryota; kingdom Viridiplantae; phylum Streptophyta; class Magnoliopsida; order Poales; family Poaceae; genus Triticum; species Triticum aestivum. The sequence continues at coordinate 517,596,665 of NC_057801.1, read as the reverse complement.
TCCTCTGTCAAGAAGGAGGACATCAAGAAGCTCCGGGAGGCCGGGTACTTGGCCAAAGACATCGCTCATCGACTTCTGGCCAAGGGATAGATCGTCCTCACCCCATAGCCCCAGGAAAGTGTGGTGTTTCTCACCCACTTCATCCGCAGGCTGGGGTTCCACCGTTCGTCCATGGACTGATGTTCTACTACGGGCTAGACTTCCATGACATGGCCCCCAACACCAGCCACAACATATCGACATTTATTGCCGTGTGCGAGGCCTTCCTCCGCATTCCACCTCACTTCGGCCTATGGATGAAGACCTTCAATGTGAATCCCAAGGTGGTCAGGGGCCAACAAGCGGAGTGCGGAGGCACCTGTTGGGGAACGTAGCAGAAACTCAAAATTTTCCTACGTGTCACCAAGATCTATCTAAGGAGAAACCAGCAACGAGGGGAAGGAGAGTGCATCTACATACCCTTGTAGATCGCTAAGTGGAAGCGTTCAAGAGAACGAGGTTGAAGGAGTCGTACTCGTCGTGATCCAAATCACCGGAGATCCTAGTGCCGAACGGACGGCACCTCCGCGTTCAACACACGTACAGCCCGGTGACGTCTCCCACGCCTTGATCCAGCAAGGAAAGAGGGAGAGGTTGAGGAAGACTCCATCCAGCAGCAGCACAATGGCGTGGTGGTGGTGGAGGAGCATGGTGATCCAGCAGGGCTTCGCCAAGCACCGCGGGTAAGGAGAAGGGAGAGAGGTAGGGCTACACCGGGAGAAGGTCAAAACTCATGTGTTGGCAGCCCAAAACCCTCAAGTATACATAGGGGGAGGGGAGGGGGCTGCGCCCCCTCTAGGGTTCCCTCCCAAGGGTGGCGGCAGCCCCCAGATGCCATCTGGGTGGCCGCCAGAGGGGGAGAGAGGGGAGGCGCGCCTGGGGTGGGCCTTAGGGCCCGTCTGCCCTAGGGTTTGCCCCCTTCCACTCTCCCCTGCGCCTTGGGCCCCTTGTGGGGGGCGCACTAGCCCACCTGGGGCTGGTTCCCTCCCACACATGGCCCATGCAGCCCTCTGGGGTTGGTGGCCCCACTTGGTGGACCCACGGGACCCTCCCGGTGGTCCCGGTACGTTACCGGAAAAACCCAAAACTTTTCCGATGACCAAAACAGGACTTCCCATATATAAATCTTTACCTCCGGACCATTCCGGAACTCCTGGTGACGTCCGGGATCTCATCCGGGACTGCGAACAACATTCGGTAACCACATACAAACTTCCTTTATAACCCTAGCGTCATCGAACCTTAAGTGTGTAGACCCTACGGGTTCGGGAACCATGCAGACATGACCGAGACGTTCTCCGGTCAATAACCAACAGCGGGATCTGGATACCCATGTTGGCTCCCACATGTTCCACGATGATCTCATCGGATGAACCACGATGTCAAGGACTCAATCGATCCCGTATACAATTCCCTTTGTCTAGCGGTATTGTACTTGCCTGAGATTCGATCGTTGGTATCTGATACCTTGTTCAATCTCGTTACCGGCAAGTCTCTTTACTCGTTCCGTAACACATCATCCCGTGATCAACCCCTTAGTCACATTGTGCACATTATGATGATGTCCTACCGAGTGGGCCCAGAGATACCTCTCCGTTACACGGAGTGACAAATCCCAGTCTCGATTCGTGCCAACCCAATAGACACTTTCGGAGATACCTGTAGTGCACCTTTATAGCCACCCAGTTACGTTGTGACATTTGGTACACCCAAAGAATTCCTACGGTATCCGGGAGTTGCACAATCTCATGGCCTAAGGAAATGATACTTGACATTAGAAAAGCTTTAGCATACAAACTACACGATCTATGTGCTAGGCTTAGGATTGGGTCTTGTCCATCACATCATTCTCCTAATGATGTGATCCCGTTATCAACGACATCCAATGTCCATGGTCAGGAAACCGTAACCATCTATTGATCAACGAGCTAGTCAACTAGAGGCTTACTAGGGACATGTTGTTGTCTATGTACCCACACATGTATCTGAGTTTCCTGTCAATACAATTATAGCATGGATAATAAACGATTATCATGAACAAGGAAATATAATAATAACTAATTTATTATTGCCTCTAGGGCATATTTCCAACAGTCTCCCACTTGCACTAGAGTCAATAATCTAGTTCACATCGCCATGTGATTAACACTAACAGGTCACATCTCCATGTGACCAACATCCAAAGAGTTTACTAGTGTCACTAAACTAGTTCACATCATCATGTGATTAAGACTCAATGAGTTCTGGGGTTTGATCATGTTTTGCTTGTGAGAGAGTTTTTAGTCAACGGGTCTGCAACATTCAGGTCTGTATGTACTTCACAAATCTCTATGTCATATTGTAAATGCTGCTTCCACGCTCCACTTGGAACTATTCCAAAAAGTTGTTCTACTATACGTATCCGGTTTGCTACTCAGAGTCACTCAGATAAGTGTTAAAGCTTGCATCATCGTAACCCTTTACGTCGAACTCTTTATCACCTCCATAATCGAGAAACATGTCCTTATTACTCCAAGGACAATTTTGACCGCTATCTGGTGATCCACTCCTTGATCACCTTTGTACCCTCTTGCCAGACATGTGGAAAGGCACACATCAGGTGCAGTACTCAGCATAGCATACTGTAGAGCCTACATCTAAAGCATAGGGGACGACCTTTGTCCTTTCTCTCTTTTCTGCCGTGGTCGAGCTTTAAGTCTTAACTTCATACCTTACAACTCAGCCAAGAACTCCTTCTTTGACTGATCCATCTTGAACACCTTCAAGATCATGTCAAGGTATGTGCTCATTTTGAAAGTACCATTAAGCGTTTTGATCCATCCTCATAGATCTTGACGCTCAATGTTCAAGTAGCTTAATACAGGTTTTCTATTGAAAAAACATCTTTTCAAATAACCCTATATGCTTTTCCAGAAATTCTACATCATTTCTGATCAACAATATGTCAACAACATATACTCATCAGAAATTCTATAGTGCTCCCACTCACTTCTTTGGAAATACAAGTTTCTCATAAACTTTGTACAAACCCAAAATCTTTGATCATCTCATCAAAGTGTACATTCCAACTCCGAGATGCTTACTCCAGTCCTTAGAAGGATTGCTCGAGCTTTGCATACCTTTTAGCATCCTTAGGATCGACAAAACCTTTCTGACTGTATCGCATACAACCTTTCCTTACGAAGACTGGTAAGGAAACTTGTTTTGACATCCATCTGCCAGATTTCATAAATGCAGCTAATGCTAACATGATTCCGATGGACTTAAGCATCGCTACGGATGAGAAAATCTCATCATAGTCAACTCCTTGAACTTGTGAAAAAACTCTTCGCCACAAGTCGAGCTTCATAGACGGTGACATTACTGTCCACGTCCGTCTTCTTCTTAAAGATCCATTTATCTCAATGGCTTGCCGATTAACGGGCAAGTCCACCAAAGTCCATGCTTTGTTCTGATACATGGATCCTATCTCGGATTTCATGGCTTCTAACCATTTGTCGGCATTTGGGCCCACCATCGCTTCTCCATAGTTCATAGGTTCATTGTTGTCTAGCAACATGACCTTCAAGACAGGGTCATCGTACCACTCCGAAGCAGTACGCGTCCTTGTCGTCCTACAGGTACGGTAGTGACTTGATCCGAAACTTCATGATCACTATCATAAGCTTCCACTTCAATTGGTGTAGGTGCCACAGGAACAACTTCCTGTGCCTTGATACACACTGGTTGAAGTGATGGTTCAATAACCTCATCAAGTCTCCACCATCCTCCCACTCAACTTTTCGAGACGAACTTTTCCTCGAGAAAGGACCCGATTCAAGGAACAATCCCTATTGCTTTCGGATCTGAATTAGGAGGTATACCCAACTGTTTTTGGGTGTCCTATGAAGATGCATTTTATCCGCTTTGGGTTCGAGCTTATCAACCTGAAACTCTTTCACATAAGCGTCGCAGCCCCAAACCTTTAAGAAACGACAACTTGGGTTTCTCCAAACGGTGTCGTCTCAACGGAATTATATGGTACCCTATTAAAATGAGTGCGGTTGTCTCTAATGCCTAACCCATGAACGATAGTGGTAATTCGATAAGAGACATCATGCTACGCACCATATCCAATAGGGTGCAACTATGATGTTCGGACACACCATGACACTATGGTGTTCCAGGCGGTATTAATTGTGAAACAATTTCCACAATGTCTTAATTGTGTGCCAAAGCTCGTAACTCAGATACTCATCTCTGTGATCATATCATAGACATTTTATCCTCTTGTCACAATGATCTTCAACTTCACTCTGAAATTACTTGAACCATTCAGTAATTCAGACTTGTGTTTCATCAAGTAAATATACTCAACATCTACTCGAATCATCTGTGAAGTAAGAACATAACGATATTCACTGCATGCCTCAGCACTCATTGGACTGCACACATCACAATGTGTTACTTCCCACAAGTTGCTATCTTGTTCCATCTCACTGAAACGAGGCTTTTCAGTCATCTTGCCCATGTGGTATGATTTGCATATCTCAAGTGATTCAAAATCAAGTGAGTCTAAACGATCCATTTGCATGGAGTTTCTTCATGCGTATACACCAATAGACATGGTTCGCATGTCTCAAACTTTTCAAAAACGAGTGAGTCCAAAGATCCATCAACATGGAGCTTCATCATGCGTTTTACACCAATATGACTTACATGGCAGTGCCACAAGTAAGTGGTACTATCATTACTATCTTATATCCTTTTTGGCATGAAAATGTGTATCACTACGATCGAGATTCAATAAACCATTCCTTTTAGGTGCTAGACCATTGAAGGTATTATTTAAATAAATAGAGTAACCATTATTCTCCTTAAATGAATAACCGTATTGCGACAGACATAATCCAATCATGTCTATGCTCAACGCAAACACCAAATAACAATTATTTAGGTTTAACACCAATCTCGATGGTAGAGGGAGCGAGCGATGCTTTATCACATCAACCTTAGAAACACTTCCAACACGTATCGTCAACTCACCTTTAGCTAGTCTCCGTTTATTCCGTAGCTTTTATTTCGAGTTACTAACACTTAGCAACCGAACCGGTATCTAATACCCTGGTGCTACTAGGAGTACTAGTAAAGTACACATTAACATAATGTATATCCAATATACTTGTATCGACCTTGCCAGCCATCTTATCTACCAACTATCTAGGGTAATTCTGCTCCAGCGGCTGTTCCCCTTATTACAGAAGCACTTAGTCTCGGGTTTTGGGTTCAACATTGGGTTTCTTCACTGGAGCAGCAGCTGATTTGCCGTTTCATGAAGTATCCCTTCTTGCCCTTGCCCTTCTTGAAACTAGTGGTTTCACCAACCATTAACAATTGATGCTCCTTCTTGATTTCTACTTTCACGGTGTCAAACATCGCGAATACCTCAAGGATCATCATATGTATCCCTGATATGTTATAGTTCATCATGAAGCTCTAGCAGCTTGGTGGCAATGACTTTGGAGAAACATCACTATCTCATCTGGAAGATCAACTCCCACTCGATTCAAGTGATTGTTGCACTCAGACAATCTGAGCACAAGCTCATCGATTGAGCTTTCTCCCTTAGTTTGCAGGCTAAGAAAATCGTCGGAGGTCTCATACCTCTTGACGTGGGCACGAGCCTGAAATCCCAATTTCAGACCTCGAAAAATCTCATATGTTCCGCGACGTTTCGAAAACGTCTTTGGTGCCTCTACTCTAAACCATTTAACTGAACTATCATGTAGTTATCAAAACGTGTATGTCCGATGTTCGCAACATCCACAAACGATGTTTGGGGTTCAGCACATTGAGCGGTGCATTAAGGACATAAGCTTTCTACTGTCCGCATAATCGCTACTGTCAACTTTCAACTATATTTTCTCTAGGAACATATCTAAACAGTGGAACTAAAGCGCGAACTTATGACGTAATTTGCAAAGATCTTTTGACTATGTTCAGGATAATTAAGTTCATCTTATGAACTCCCACTCAGATAGACATCCCTCTAGTCATCTAAGTGATTACATGATCCGAGTCAACTAGGCCGTGTCCGATCATCACGTGATACGGACTAGTCATCATCGGTGAACATCTTCATGTTGATCGTATCCTCCATACGACTCATGCTCGACCTTTCGGTCTCTTGTGTTCCGAGGCCATGTCTGTACATGCTAGGCTCGTCAAGTCAACCTAAGTGTTTCGCGTGTGTAAATCTGTCTTACACCCGTTGTATGTGAACGTAAGAATCCATCACACCCGATCATCACGTGGTGCTTAGAAACGATAAACTTTCGCAACGGTGCACAGTTAGGGAGAACACTTTCTTGAAATTTTAATGAGGGATCATCTTATTTACTACCGTCATTCTAAGCAAATAAGATGTATAAACATGATAAACATCACATGCAATCAAAAAGTGACATGATATGGCCAATATCATTTTGCTCCTTTTGATCTCCATCTTCGGGGCTCCATGATCATCATCGTCACCGGCATGACACCATGATCTCCATCATCATGATCTCCATCATCGTATCTCCATGAAGTTGTCTCGCCAACTTATTACTTCTACTACTATGGCTACCGGTTAGCAATAAAGTAAAGTAATTAAATGGCATTGTTCAATGACATGCAGGTCATACAATAAATAAAGACAACTCCTATGGCTCCTGTCGGTTGTCATACTCATCGACATGCAAGTCGTGATTCCTATTACAAGAACATGATCAATCTCATACATCACATATATTCATCACATTCTTCTTGGCCATATCACATCACATAGCATACCCTGCAAAAACAAGTTAGACGTCCTCTAATTGTTGTTTGCATGTTTTACGTGGCTGCTATGGGTTTCTAGCAAGAACGTTTCTTACCTACGCAAAAACCACAACGTGATATGTCAATTGCTATTTACCCTTCATAAGGACCCTTTTCATCGAATCCGTTCTGACTAAAGTGGGAGAGACTGGCACCCGCTAGCCACCTTATGCACCAAGTGCATGTCAGTCGGTGGAACCTGTCTCACGTAAGTGTACGTGTAAGGTCGGTCCGGGCCGCTTCATCCCACAATACTGTCGAAACAAGATTGGACTAGTAACGGTAATCATATTGAACAAGATCAACGCCCACAACTACTTTGTGTTCTACTCGTGCAAAGAATCTACGCAATAGACCTAGCTCATGATGCCACTGTTGGGGAACGTAGCAGAAATTCAAAATTTTCCTACGTGTCACCAAGATCTATCTAAGGAGAAACCAACAACGAGGGGAAGGAGAGTGCATCTACATACCCTTGTAGAACACTAAGCGGAAGCGTTCAAGAGAACGAGGTTGAAGGAGTCGTACTCGTCGTGATCCAAATCACCGGAGATCCTAGTGCCGAACGGACGGCACCTCCGCGTTCAACACACGTATAGCCCGGTGATGTCTCCCACGCCTTGATCCAGCAAGGAGAGAGGGAGAGGTTGAGGAAGACTCCATCCAGCAGCAGCACAACGGCGTGGTGGTGGTGGAGGAGCGTGGTGACCCAGCAGGGCTTTGCCAAGCACCGCGGGAAAGGAGAAGGGAGAGAGGTAGGGCTGCGCCGAGAGAAGGTCAAAACTCATGTGTTGGCAGCCCAAAACCCTCAAGTATATATAGGGGGAGGGGAGGGGGCTGCGCCCCCTCTAGGGTTCCCTCCCAAGGGTGGCGGCAGCCCCCAGATGCCATCTGGGTGGCGGCCAGCGGGGGAGAGAGGGGAGGCGCGCCTGGGGTGGGCCTTAGGGCCCATCTGCCCTAGGGTTTGCCCCCTCCCACTCTCCCCTGCGCCTTGGGCCCCTTGTGGGGGGCGCACCAGCCCACCTGGGGCTGGTTCCCTCCCACACTTGGCCCATGCAGCCCTCCGGGGTTGGTGGCCCCACTTGGTGGACCCCCGGGACCCTCCCGGTGGTCCCGGTACGTTACCGGAAAAACCCGAAACTTTTCCGGTGACCAAAACAGGACTTCCCATATATAAATCTTTACCTCCGGACCATTCCGGAACTCCTCGTGACATCCGGGATCTCATCCGGGACTCTGAACAACATTCGGTAACCACATACAAACTTCCTTTATAACCCTAGCGTCATCGAACCTTAAGTGTGTAGACCCTACGGGTTCGGGAACCATGCAGACATGACCGAGACGTTCTCCGGTCAATAACCAACAGCGGGATCTGGATACCCATGTTGGCTCCCACATGTTCCACGATGATCTCATCGGATGAACCACGATGTCAAGGACTCAATCGATCCCATATACAATTCCCTTTGTCTAGCGGTATTGTACTTGCACGAGATTCGATCGTCGGTATCTGATACCTTGTTCAATCTCATTACCGGCAAGTCTCTTTACTCATTCCATAACACATCATCCCGTGATCAACCCCTTGGTCACATTGTGCACATTATGATGATGTCCTACCGAGTGGGCCCAGAGATACCTCTCCGTTACACGGAGTGACAAATCCCAGTCTCGATTCCTGCCAACCCAAAAGACACTTTCGGAGATACCTGTAGTGCACCTTTATAGCCACCCAGTTATGTTGTGACGTTTGGTACACCCAAAGCATTCCTACGGTATCCGGGAGTTGCACAATCTCATGGTCTAAGGAAATGATACTTGACATTAGAAAAGCTTTAGCATACAAACTACACGATCTCTGTGCTAGGCTTAGGATTGGGTCTTGTCCATCACATCATTCTCCTAATGATGTGATCCCGTTATCAACGACATCCAATGTCCATGGTCAGGAAACCGTAACCATCTATTGATAAACGAGCTAGTCAACTAGAGGCTTACTAGGGACATGGTGTTGTCTATGTACCCACACATGTATCTGAGTTTCCTGTCAATACAATTATAGCATGGATAATAAACGATTATCATGAACAAGGAAATATAATAATAACTAATTTATTATTGCCTCTAGGGCATATTTCCAACAGCACCATGGTGGGCAAGATGCCCAATGTCACCTGGCCCGAAGGCTCCTTTGTGGAGACTGTAAAGGGGTGGCAGTCGGGTGGTTCTACATCACTGAGCCGCGCGCCACCAACTAGGCGGCGACCCTCGAATTCCGATCCAGAGTCCCCATGCGGCTCACCTCCTGGCAAGAGAAGTACTTGGCCTGGGGCTCAACGGAAGAACTAACTAGGCTCCAGACGTGTGTCCAAAACATGATAAGCAAGAAAATCAAGCTTGTCAACGTGGTCCAGGTTATACTCTTCCGCCGGATTCTTCCGTGCTAGAGCCGGACTTGTAATTTGTGGGAGTTTGACCCGGCCAAGCACCAGACGCTGCTGGAGCTCTTTGGCACGACGCACGAAGATGTCTAGAAGGTGCTCTTCAAGGCCAGCGTGGTACCACCGTCCACGACCAAGGATCGTGGGCTTAGCTCAAAACGCCAGGCTAATCCGGTAAGTTCTTTCATGTTTTCAAGGCATATCCTTTACTGGCATATCTGAGGGAGGAATCTAAGCCTCCCTACCGATCTTTCAGGCCTGGGTAAAGATAGCTAAGCAGATTAACTGTCTGTATCCACTGCCCAAAGATCCAGAAACGCCTCTTCTGACGAAGATGCTGCTTCCGGCGCCTTATGAGGTGCCGGAGAAGAAGGCCAAGAAGATGACCAAGGGTACCAAAGATGGTCTCCGACGCAAGGATGCTTCAGATGCAATGTTCGAAGACATCGAGGATCTCTCCACCATCGCCGAAGATGACGAGGAGGAGGAGGAGGAAGAAGAAATACGCCCCCCCCCCACAAGGGGGGAAAAGAAGAGGGCGGCCCCCACACATGGGGGACAAGACGCCCAAGAAGAGAAAAACCTCCATTCCGGACTACTCCGCCGCAACCATTGACAGTGGCGGGGAGTGGAAGCCAAGGGTCAAGCCCCTGGCCAAATCGTAAGTATCCGGACACGGTAGTATTTCTGGCCTTTTTACTTTATCGTTTTTAACACGCTAGATCATGCACCTGTAGTCTGGCCCAGTCCAACATCGTGCTATCCTCCTCTTCGGAGGGGTCGTTGGACCCATCAGCAATGGACAGTGGGTCCCTTTCGACGGCCTCCTCACCCAAGGCCATGGTCAACACCGAGGTGTTGTCTCGAAGGATACCGGGCCAGGGAGAGGCTCAAGAGGTCGTCCCGGTGATGCCGGAGGACAGGGCCAGGGGGGCGGACACATGGGGGGCCAAACCCCCACCGACGATGGGGGCCGTAACCCCCAGCCGAATACAACATCGGAGGCCAACTTGGCTCCGAACTCTAGCCGGCCGCCTCTTTAGAAAGAGGGGGCGAGCCGGTTCCACCGGTGGCCTCTGTCCATCCAGAGGCACCGGATAGATTGCCGGAAGCGCTATGAGGTGTTGGGGAACATAGTAATTTCAAAAAAAAAATCCTACGCACACGCAAGATCATGGTGATGCATAGCAACGAGCGAGGAGAGTGAGTCCACGTACCCTCGTAGACCAAAAGCGAAAGCGCTAGCACAACGTGGTTGATGTAGTCATACGTCTTCACGATCTGACCGATCCAAGTACCGAACGTACGGCACCTTCGAGTTCAGCACACATTCAGCTCGATGACGTCCCACGAACTCCGATCTAGCAGAGCTTTGCGGGAGAGTTCCCCAGCACGACGGCGTGATGATGGTGTCGATGATGCTACCGATGCAGGGCTTCGCCTAAGCACCGCTACGATATTACCGAGGTGGAATATGGTGGAGGGGGGCACCGCACATGGCTGGGAGAGATCAATAGTTCAACTAGTGTGTACATGGGGTGCCCCTCCCCCGTATATAAAGGAGTGGAGGAGGGGAGGGGCCGGCCCTCTCTATGGCGCGCCCTAGGGGAGTCCTACTCCCACAGGTAGTAGGATTCCCCCCCTTCCAAGTAGTAGGAGTAGGAGAGAAGGACAGGGAAGAAAGAAGAGAAGGAAGGAAGGGGCGTCGCCCCTCCCCCTAGTCCAATCTGGACTAGGCCTTGGGGGGCGCGCGGCCTGCCCTAGGCAGCCCCTCTCTCTTTCCCATATGGCCCAATAAGGCCCAATGCTTCTCTCGGCGAATTCCCGTAACTCTCTGGGACTCCGAAAAATACCTAAATCACTCAGAACCTTTCCGATGTCTGAATATAGTTGTCCAATATATCGATCTTTACATATCGACCATTTCGAGACTTCTCGTCATGTCCCCGATCTCATCCAGAACTCCAAACTACCTTCGGTACATCAAAACACATAACTCATAATATAAATCGTCACCGAACGTTAAGCGTGCGGACCCTACGGGTTCGAGAACTATGTAGACATGACCGAGACACATCTCCGGTCAATAACTAATAGCGGAACCTGGATGCTCATATTGGCTCCTACATATTCTACGAAGATCTTTATTGTTCAAACCGCATAACAACATACGTTGTTCCCTTTGTCATCGGTATGTTACTTGCCCGAGATTCGATTGTCGGTATCTCAATACCTAGTTCAATCTCGTTACCAGCAAGCCTCTTTACTCGTTCTGTAATGCATCATCCCGCAACTAACTCATTAGTCACATTGCTTGCAAGGCTTATAGTGATGTGCATTACCGAGAGGGCCCAGAGATACCTCTCCGACAATCGGAGTGACAAATCCTAATCTCAAAATATGCCAGCTCAACATGTACCTTCGGAGACACCTGTAGAGCACCTTTATAATCACCCAGTTACGTTGTGACGTTTGGTAGCACACAAAGTGTTCCTCCGGTAAACGGGAGTTGCATAATCTCATAGTCATAGGAACATGTATAAGTCATGAAGAAAGCAATAGCAACATAATAAATGATCAAGTGCTAAGATAACGGAATGGGTCAAGTCAATCACATCATTCTCCTAATGATGTGATGCCGTTAATCAAATGACAACTCATGTCTATGGCTAGGAAACTCAACCATCTTTGATTAACGAGCTAGTCAAGTAGAGGCATACTAGTGACACTATGTTTGTCTATGTATTCACACATGTATTATGTTTCCGGTTAATACAATTCTAGCATGAATAATAAACATTTATCATAAAATAAGGAAATAAATAATAACTTTATTATTGCCTCTAGGGCATATTTCCTTCAGTCTCCCACTTCCACTAGAGTCAATAATCTAGTTCACATCACCATGTGATTTAACACCAATATTCACATATGTATGTGATTAACACCCATAGTTCACATCGTCATGTGACCAACACCTGAAGGGTTTACTAGAGTCAATGATCTAGTTCACATCGCTATGTGATTAACACCCAAAGAGTACTAAGGTATGATCATGTTTTGTTCATGAGAGAAGTTTAGTCAATGGGTCTGTCACATTCAGAGCCGTATGTAATTTGCAAATATTCTATGTCTACAATGCTCTGCACGGAGCTACTCTAGCTAATTGCTCCCACTTTCAATATGTATCCAGATTGATACTTAGAGTCATCTGGATCAGTGTAAAAGCTTGCACCGATGTAACTCTTACGATGAACTCTTTTATCACCTCCATAATCGAGAAACATTTCCTTAGTCATCACTAAGGATATTCTTGACCGCTGTCCAGCGATCTACTCCTAGATCAAAATTGTACTCCCTTGCCAAACTCAGAGCAAGGAATACAATAGGTCTGCTACACAGCATAGCATACTTTATAGAACCTATGACTAGGGCATAGGGAATGACTTTTCATTCTCTTTCTATTTTCTGCCATGGTCGGGTTTTGAGTCTTACTCAACTTCACACCTTGCTACACAGGCAAGAACTCCTTCTTTGACTGTTCCATTTTGAACTACTTCAAAATCTTATCAAGGTATTGAAGGAAATATGCCCAAGAGGCAATAATAAAGTTATTATTTATTTCCTCATATCATGATAAATGTTTATTATTTATGCTAGAATTGTATTAACCGGAAACATGATACATGTGTGAATACATAGACAAACATATAGTCACTAGTATGCCTCTACTTGACTAGCTCATTAATCAAAGATGGTTATGTTTCCTAACCATAGACATGTGTTGTCATTTGATTAATGGGATCACATCATTAGAAGAATGATGTGATTGACATGACCCATTCCGTTAGCCTAGCACTTGATCGTTTAGTATGTTGTTATTGCTTTCTTCATGACTTATACAAAGTTCCTGCAACTATGAGATTGTGCAACTCACGTTTACTAGAAGAACACTTTGTGTGCTACCAAACGTCACAACGTAACTGGGTGATTATAACGGTGCTCTACAGGTGTTTCCGAAGGTACATGTTGGGTTGGCATAATTCGAGATTAGGTTTTGTCACTCCGATTGTCGGAGAGGTATCTCTGGGCCCTCTCGGTAATACTCATCACCTAAGCCTTGCAAGCATTGTAACTAGTGAGTTAGTTATAAGATGATGTGTTACAGAACGAGTAAAGAGACTTGACGGTAACGAGATTGAACTAGGTATTGGATACCGACGATCAAATCTCGGGCAAGTAACATACCGATGACAAAGGGAACAACGTATGTTGTTATGCGGTTTGACCGATAAAGATCTTCGTAGAATATGTAGGAACCAATATGGGCATCCAGGTTCCGCTATTGGTTATTGACCGAGAATGGTTCTAGGTCATGTCTACATAGTTCTCGAACCCGTAGGGTCCGCACGCTTAACGTTACGATGACAGTTTTATTATGAGTTTATAAGTTTTGATGTACCAAAGTTTGTTCGGAGTCCCGGATGTGATCACGGACATGACGAGGAGTCTCGAAATGGTCGAGACATAAAGATTGATATATTGGAAGCCTATGTTTGGACATCGGAAAGGTTCCGGGTGAAATCCGGATTTTACCGGAACACCGGGGGGTTACCGGAACCCTCCCGGGGGTTAATGGGCCTTAGTGGGCCATGAGGGAGAAGAGGAGGGCCGGCCAGGGCAGGCAGCACGCCCCCTCCCCCCTAGTCCGAATAGGACAAGGAAGGGGGGGCGGCGCCCCCCTTTCCTCTTTCCCCTCCCCCCTTTCCTTCTCCACCAAGGCAAGAGGGGGGAGTCCTACTCCCGGTGGGAGTAGGACTCCTCCAGGCGCACCCCAAGGGGGCCGGCCGCACCTCCCCCTCCCTCCTTTACATACGGGGGCAGGGGGGCACCCCATAACACACAAGTTGATCTACGGATCGTTCCTTAGCCGTGTGCGGTGGCCCCCTCCACCATATTCCACCTCGGTCATATCATCGCGGAGTTTAGGCGAAGCCCTGCGCCGGTGGAACATCATCATCGTCACCACACCGTCGTGCTTACGGAACTCATCCCCGAAGCTTTGCTGGATCGGAGCCCGGGAATCGTCATCGAGATGAACGTGTACTGAACTCAGAGGTGCCATACGTTCGGTGCTTGGATCGGTCGGATCGTGAAGACGTACGACTACATCAACCGCGTTGTCATAACGCTTCCGCTTACGGTCTACGAGGGTACGTGGACGAACACTCTCCCCTCTCGTTGCTATGCCATCACCATGATCTTGCGTGTGCGTAGGAAATTTTTTGAAATTACTACGTTCTCCAACAGTGGCATCCGAGCCTGGTTTTATGCGTAGATGTCATATGCACGAGTAGAACACAAGTGAGTTGTGGGCGTTATAAGTCATACTGCTTACCAGCATGTCATACTTTGGTTCGGCAGTATTGTGAGATGAAGCGGCCCGGACCGACATTACGCGTACGCTTACGCGAGACTGGTTTCACCGCTACGAGCACTCATTGCTTAAAGGTGATCGGCGGGTGTCTGTCTCTCTCACTTTAGCTGAATCGAGTGTGGCTACGCCCAGTCCTTGCGAAGGTTAAAACAGCACAAACTTGACAAACTATCATTGTGGTTTTTGATGCGTAGGTAAGAACGGTTCTTGCTAAGCCCGTAGCAGCCACGTAAAACTTGCAACAACAATGTAGAGGACGTCTAACTTGTTTTTGCAGGGCATGTTGTGATGTGATATGGTCCAGATGTGATGCTACATTTTATTGTATGAGATGATCATGTTTTGTAACCGAAGTTATCGGCAACTGGCAGGAGCCATATGGTTGTCGCTTTATTGTATGAAATGCAAACGCCCTGTAATTGGTTTACTTTATCACTAAGCGGTAGCGATAGTCGTAGAAGCAATAGTTGGCGAGACGACAACGATGCTACGATGAAGATCAAGGTGTCGCGCCGGTGACGATGGTGATCATGATGGTGCTTCGGAGATGGAGATCACAAGCACAAGATGATGATGGCCATATCATATCACTTATATTGATTGCATGTGATGTTTATCCTTTATGCATCTTATCTTGCTTTGATTGACGGTAGCATTTTAAGATGATCTCTCACTAAAATTATCAAGAAGTGTTCTCCCTGAGTATGCACCGTTGCCAAAGTTCGTCGTGCCCAGACACCACGTGATGATCGGGTGTGATAAGCTCTACGTCCATCTACAATGGGTGCAAGACAGTTTTGCACACGCGGAATACTCAGGTTAAACTTGACGAGCCTAGCATATGCAGATATGGCCTCGGAACACGGAGACCGAAAGGTCGAACGTGAATCATATAGTAGATATGATCAACATAATGATGTTCACCATTGAAAACTACTCCATCTCACGTGATGATCGGTTATGGTTTAGTTGATTTGGATCACGTGATCACTTAGATGACTAGAGAGATGTCTGTCTAAGTGGGAGTTCTTAAGTAATATGATTAATTGAACCTAAATTTATCATGAAATTAGTACCTGATAGTATTTTGCTTGTCTATGTTTGTTTGTAGATAGATGGCTCGTGTTGTTGTTCCGTTGAATTTTAATGTGTTCCTTGAGAAAGCAAAATTGAAAGATGATGGTAGCAATTACACGGACTGGGTCCGTAACCTGAGGATTATCCTCATTGCTGCACAGAAAAATTACGTCCTGGAAGCACCACTGGGTGCCAGGCCTGCTGCTGATGCAACTGACGATGTTAAGAACATCTGGCAGAGCAAAGCTGATGACTACTCTATAGTTCAGTGTGCCATGCTTTACGGCTTAGAATCGGGTATTCAATGACGTTTTGAACGTCATGGAGCATATGAGATGTTCCAGGAGTTGAAGTTAATATTTCAAGCAAATGCCCGGATTGAGAGATATGAAGTCTCCAATAAGTTCTACAGCTGCAAGATGGAGGAGAATAGTTCTGTTAGTGAGCATATACTCAAAATGTCTAGGTATAATAATCACTTGATTCAACTGGGAGTTAATCTTCCGGATGATAGCGTCATTGACAGAATTCTCCAATCACTGCCACCAAGCTACAAGAGCTTTGTGATGAACTATAATATGCAAGGGATGAACAAGACTATTCCCGAGCTCTTCGCAATGCTAAAAGCTGCGGAGGTAGAAATCAAGAAGGAGCATCAAGTGTTGATGGTCAACAAGACCACTAGTTTCAAGAAAAAGGGCAAAGGGAAGAAGAAGGGGAACTTCAAGAAGAACAGCAAGCAAGTTGCTTGTCAAGAGAAGAAACCCAAGTCTGGACCTAAGCCTGAAACTGAGTGCTTCTAATGCAAGCAGACTGGTCACTGGAAGCGGAACTGCCCCAAGTATTTGGCGGATAAGAAGGATGGCAAAGTGAACAAAGGTATATGTGATATACATGTTATTGATGTGTACCTAACTAGAGCTCGTAGTAGCACCTGGGTATTTGATACTGGTTTTGTTGCTAATATTTGCAACTCGAAACAGGGACTACGGAATAAGCAAGCACTGGCCAAGGACGAGGTGACGATGCGCGTGGGAAACGGTTCCAAAGTCGATGTGATCGCGGTCGGCACGCTACCTCTACATCTACCTTCGGGATTAGTTTTAGACCTGAATAATTGTTATTTGGTGCCAGCGTTGAGCATGAACATTATATCTGGATCTTGTTTGATGCGAGACGGTTATTCATTTAAATTAGAGAATAATGGTTGTTCTATTTATATGAGTAATATCTTTTATGGTCATGCACCCTTGAAGAATGGTCTATTTTTATTAAATCTCGATAGTAGTGATACACATATTCATAGTGTTGAAACCAAAAGATGCAGAGTTAATAATGATAGTGCAACTTATTTGTGGCACTACCGTTTGGGTCATATCGGTGTAAAGCGCATGAAGAAACTCCATACTGATGGACTTTTGGAATCACTTGATTATGAATCAATTGGTACTTGCGAACCGTGCCTTATGGGCAAGATGACTAAAACGCCGTTCTCCGGAACTATGGAGCGAGCAACTGATTTGTTGGAAATCATACATACTGATGTTTGTGGCCCAATGAATGTTGAGGCTCGCGGCGGGTATCGTTATTTTCTCACCTTCACAGATGATTTGAGCAGATATGGGTATATCTACTTGATGAAACACAAGTCTAAAAAATTTGAGAAGTTCAAAGAATTTCAGAGTGAAGTGGAAAATCATCGTAACAAGAAAATAAAGTTTCTACGATCTGATCGTGGAGGAGAATATTTGAGTTATGAGTTTGGCCTACACTTGAAACAATGTGGAATAGTTTCGCAACTCACGCCACCCGGAACACCACAACGAAATGGTGTGTCCGAACGTCGTAATCGTACTTTACTGGATATGGTGCGATCTATGATGTCTCTTACTGATTTACCACTATCATTTTGGGGTTATGCTTTAGAGACGGCCGTATTCACGTTAAATAGGGCACCATCAAAATCTGTTGAGACGACGCCTTATGAACTGTGGTTTGGCAAGAAACCAAAGTTGTCGTTTCTTAAAGTTTGGGGCTGTGATGCTTATGTGAAGAAACTTCAACCAGATAAGCTCGAACCTAAATCGGAGAAATGTGTCTTCATAGGATACCCAAAAGAGACTATTGGGTACACCTTCTATCACAGATCCGAAGGCAAGACATTCGTTGCTAAGAATGGATCCTTTCTAGAGAAGGAGTTTCTCTCGAAAGAAGTGAGTGGGAGGAAAGTAGAACTTGATGAGATCTGTATCTACTCCCTTATTGGAAAGTAGTTCATCACGAGAACCGGTTCCTGTGACAACTACACCAATTAGTGAGGAAGCTAATGATAATGATCATGAAACTTCAGATCAAGTTTCTACTGAACCTCGTAGGTCTACCAGAGTAAGATCCGCGCCAGAGTGGTACGGCAATCCTATTCTGGAAGTCATGTTACTTGACCATGATGAACCTACGAACTATGAGGAAGCGATGATGAGCCCGGATTCCGCAAAATGGCTAGAAGCCATGAAATCTGAGATGGGATCCATGTA
The DNA here is from genome assembly GCF_018294505.1 of Triticum aestivum. Taxonomy (NCBI): domain Eukaryota; kingdom Viridiplantae; phylum Streptophyta; class Magnoliopsida; order Poales; family Poaceae; genus Triticum; species Triticum aestivum. The sequence continues at coordinate 517,578,291 of NC_057801.1, read as the reverse complement.
TGAAAACAAAGTATGGACTTTGGTTGACTTGCCCGATGATCGGCAAGCCATTGAGAATAAATGGATCTTTAAGAAGAAGACTGACGCTGATGGTAATATAACTGTCTATAAAGCTCGACTTGTTGCAAAAGGTTTTCGACAAGTTCAAGGGGTTGACTACGATGAGACTTTCTCACCCGTAGCGATGCTTAAGTCCGTCCGAATCATGTTAGCTATTGCTGCATTTCATGATTATGACATTTGGCAAATGGATGTCAAGACTGCATTCTTGAATGGATTTCTAGCAGAAGAGTTGTATATGATGCAGCCGGAAGGTTTTGTTGATCCAAAAGGTGCTGACAAAGTGTGCAAGCTCCAGCGTTCCATTTATGGACTGGTGCAAGCATCTCGGAGTTGGAATAAACGCTTTGATAGTGTGATCAAAGCATATGGTTTTATACAGACTTTTGGAGAAGCCTGTATTTACAAGAAAGTGAGTGGGAGCTCTGTAGCATTTCTAATTTTATATGTAGATGACATATTATTAATTGGAAATGATATAGAATTTCTGGATAGCATAAAAGGATACTTGAATAAAAGTTTTTCAATGAAAGACCTCGGTGAAGCTGCTTACATATTGGGCATCAAGATCTATAGAGATAGATCAAGACGCTTAATAGGACTTTCACAAAGCACATACCTTGACAAAATTTTGAAAAAGTTCAAAATGGATCAGGCAAAGAAAGGATTCTTGCCTGTGCTACAAGGTGTGAAGTTGAGTCAAACTCAATGCCCGACCACAGCAGAAGATAGAGAGAAAATGAAAAATGTTCGCTATGCTTCAGCCATAGGCTCTATCATGTATGCAATGCTGTGTACCAGACCTGACGTATGCTTAGCAATAAGCTTGGCAGGAAGGTACCAAAGTAATCCAGGAGTGGATCACTGGACAGCGGTCAAGAACATCCTGAAATACCTGAAAAGGACTAAGGATATGTTTCTCGTATATGGGGGTGACAAAGAGCTAGTCGTAAATGGTTACGTCGATGCAAGCTTTGACACTGATCCGGACGATTCTAAATCGCAAACCGGATACGTGTTTTTATTAAACGGTGGAGTTGTAAGTTGGTGCAGTTCTAAACAAAGCGTCGTAGCGGGATCTACATGTGAAGCGGAGTACATAGCTGCTTCGGAAGCAGCAAATGAAGTTGTCTGGATGAAGGAGTTCATTTCCGATCTAGGTGTCATACCTAGTGCATCGGGACCAATGAAGATCTTCTGTGACAATACTGGTGCAATTGCCTTGGCAAAGGAATCCAGATTTCACAAGAGGACCAAGCACATCAAGAGACGCTTCAATTCCATTCGGGACCAAGTCCAAGTGGGAGACATAGATATTTGCAAAATACATACGGATCTGAATGTTGCAGACCCGTTGACTAAGCCTCTCTCACAAGCAAAACATGATCAACACCAAGACTCCATGGGTGTTAGAATCATTACTATGTAATCTAGATTATTGACTCTAGTGCAAGTGGGAGACTGAAGGAAATATGCCCTAGAGGCAATAATAAAGTTATTATTTATTTCCTCATATCATGATAAATGTTTATTATTCATGCTAGAATTGTATTAACCGGAAACATGATACATGTGTGAATACATAGACAAACATATAGTCACTAGTATGCCTCTACTTGACTAGCTCATTAATTAATCAAAGATGGTTATGTTTCCTAACCATAGACATGTGTTGTCATTTGATTAATGGGATCGCATCATTAGAAGAATGATGTGATTGACATGACCCATTCTATTAGCCTAGCACTTGATCGTTTAGTATGTTGCTATTGCTTTCTTCATGACTTATACAAAGTTCCTGCAACTATGAGATTGTGCAACTCACGTTTACCGGAAGAACACTTTGTGTGCTACCAAACATCACAATGTAACTGGGTGATTATAAAGGTGCTCTATAGGTGTTTCCGAAGGTACATGTTGGGTTGGCATAATTCGAGATTAGGTTTTGTCACTCCGATTGTCGGAAAGGTATCTCTGGGCCCTCTCGGTAATACTCATCACCTAAGCCTTGCAAGCATTGTAACTAATGAGTTAGTTATAAGATGATGTGTTACAGAACGAGTAAAGAGACTTGCCGGTAACGAGATTGATCTAGGTATTGGATACCGACGATCAAATCTTAGGCAAGTAATATACCGATGACAAAGGGAACAACGTATGTTGTTATGCGGTTTGACCGATAAAGATCTTCGTAGAATATCTAGGAACCAATATGGGCATACAGGTTCCGCTATTGGTTATTGACCGAGAATGGTTCTAGGTCATGTCTACAGAGTTCTCGAACCCGTAGGGTCCGCACGCTTAACGTTACGATGACATTTTTATTATGAGTTTATAAGTTTTGATGTACCGAAGTTTGTTCGGAGTCCCGGATGTGATCACGGACATGACGAGGAGTCTCGAAGTGGTCGAGACATAAATATTGATATATTGGAAGCCTATGTTTGGACATCGGAAAGGTTCCGGGTGAAATCGGGATTTTACCGGAACACCGGGGGGTTACCGGAACCCTCCCGGGGGTTAATGGGCCTTAGTGGGCCATGAGCGAGAAGAGGAGGGCCGGCCAGGGCAGGCCGCGCGCCCCCTCCCCCCCTAGTCCTAATAGGACAAGGAAGGGGGGGGGGCGCCCCCCTTTCCTCTTTCCCCTCCCCCCTTTCCTTCTCCACCAAGGCAAGAGGGGGGAGTCCTACTCCCGGTGGGAGTAGGACTCCTCCAGGCGCACCCCAAGGGGGACGGCCGCACCTCCCCCTCCCTCCTTTATATACGGGGGCAGGGGGCACCCCATAACACACAAGTTGATCTACGGATTGTTCCTTAGCCGTGTGCGGTGCCCCCCTCCACCATATTCCACCTCGGTCATATCGTCGCGAAGTTTAGGCAAAGCCCTGCGCCGGTAGAACATCATCATCGTCACCATGCCGTCGTGCTGATGGAACTCATCCCCGAAGCTTTGCTGGATCGGAGCCCGGGAATCGTCATCGAGCTGAACGTGTGCTGAACTTGGAGGTGCCGTACGTTCGGTGCTTGGATCGGTCGGATCGTGAAGATGTACAACTACATCAACCGCATTGTCATAACGCTTCCGCTTACGGTCTACGAGGGTACGTGGACGAACACTCTCCCCTCTCGTTGCTATTCCATCACCATGATCTTGCATGTGCATAGGAAATTTTTTGAAATTACTACGTTCTCCAACAGGTATGTACTCATTGAAAAAAATCTTATCAAGCGTCTTGATCTATCTCTATAGATTTTGATGCTCAATGTGTAAGCAGCTTCACCGAGGTCTTTCATTAAAAAACTCTTATTCAAGTATCCCTTTATGCTATCTAGAAATTCTATATCATTTCCAATCAGCAATATGTCATCCACATATAATATTAGAATTGCTATAGAGCTCCCACTCACTTTCTTGTAAATACAGGTTTCTCCAAAAGTCTGTATAAACCCATATGCTTTGATCACACTATCAAAGTGTTTATTCCAACTCCAAGAGGCTTGCACTAGTCCATAAATGGATAGCTGGAGCTTGCACACTTTGTTAGCATCCTTTGGATCGACAAAACCTTCCGGTTGCATCATATACAAATCCATAAATCCATTCAGGAATGCAGTTTCGACATCCATTTGCCAAATTTCATAATCATAAAATGCAGCAATTGCTAACATGATTCGGACAGACTTAAGCATCGCTACGGGTGAGAAAGTCTCATCGTAGTCAACTCCTTGAACTTGTCGAAAACCTTTCGCAACAAATCGAGCTTTGTAGATAGTAACACTACTATCAGCATCCGTCTTCCTCTTGGAGATCCATTTATTCTTAATGGCTTGCCGATCATCGGGCAAGTCCACCAAAGTCCACACTTTGTCATACATGGATCCCATCTCAGATTTCATGGCCTCAAGCCATTTTGCAGAATCTGGGCTCATCATCACTTCCTCATAGTTCGTAGGTTCACCATGGTCTATTAACATGACTTCCAGAACAGGATTACTGTACCACTCAGGTGTGGATCTTACTCTGGAAGACCTACGAGGTTCGGTAGCAACTTGATCTGAAGTTTCATGATCATCATCATTAACTTCCTCACTGATTGGTGTAGGGATCACTGGAACTGATTTCTGTGATGAACTACTTTCCAATAAGGGAGAAGGTACAATTACCTCATCAAGTTCTACTTTCCTCCCACTCACTTCTTTCAAGAGAAACTCCTTCTCTAGAAAGGATCCATTTTTAGCAACAATGATTTTGCCTTCGGATCTGTGATAGAAGGTGTACCCAATAGTTTCCTTTTGGTATCCTATGAAGACGCACTTCTCCGATTTGGGTTCGAGCTTATCAGGTTGAAGCTTTTTCACATAAGCATCGTAGCCCCAAATTTTAAGAAACGGAAACTTTAGTTTCTTGCCAAACCATAGTTCATAAGGCGTCGTCTCAACGGATTTTGATGGTGCCCTTTTTAAAGTGAATGCAACTGTCTCTAATGCATAACCCCAAAACGATAGTGGTAAACCGATAAGAAACATCATAGATCGCACCATATCCAATAAAGTGTGGTTACGACGTTCGGACACACCATTGTGGCGTGAGCTGTGAAACTATTCCACATTGTTTTACGTGAAGGCCAAACTCGTAACTCAAATATTCTCCTCTACAATCAGATTGTAGAAACTTTATTTTCTTGTTACGATGATTCTCCACTTCACTCTGAAATTCTATGAACTTTTCAAATGTTTCAGACTTGTGCTTCATTAAGTAGATATACTCATATCTGCTCAAATCATCTGTGATGGTCAGAAAATAACGATACCTGCCACGAGCATCAACACTCATTGGACCGCATACATCGGTATGTATTATTTCCAACAAGTCAGTAGCTCGTTTCATTGTTCCGAAGAACGGAGTTTTAGTCATCTTGCCTAAAAGGCACGGTTCGCAAGCATCAAATGATTCATAACCAAGTGATTCCAAAAGTCCATCTTTATGGATTTTCTTCATGCGCTTTACACCGATATGACCCAAACGGCAGTGCCACAAATAAGTTGCACCATCATCATCAACTTTCCATCTTTTGGCATCAATATTATGAATATGTGTATTACTACGATCGAGATCCAACAAACTATTTTCATTGGGTGCATGACCATAGAAGGTATTATTCATGTAAACAGAATAACAATTATTCTCTGACGTTAAATGAATAACCGTATTGCAATAAACATGATCAAATCATATTCATGCTCAACGCAAACGCCAAATAACATTTATTTAGGTTTAACACTAATCCCGAAAGCATAGGGAGTGTGCGATGATGATCATATCAATCTTGGAACCACTTCCAACACACATCGTCACTTCACCCTCAACTTGTCTCTATTTATTCTGTAACTCATGTTTTGAGTTACTAATTTTTAGCAACCGAACAAGTATCAAATACCCAGGGGCTACTATAAACACTAGTAAGGTACACATCAATAACCTGTATATCAAATATACCCTTGTTCACTTTTCCATCCTTCTTATCCACCAAATATTCAGGGCATTTCCGCTTCCACTGACCATTTCCTTTGTAGTAGAAGCACTCAGTTTCAGGCTTTGGTCCAGCTTTGGGCTTCTTCACGGGAGTGACAACTTGCTTGCCATTCTACATGAAGTTCCCTTTCTTTCACTTTGCCCTTTTCTTGAAACTAGTGGTCTTGTTAATCATCAACACTTGATTTCTACCTTCATCGATTTCATCATCATGAAAAGCTCGGGAATCGTTTTCATCATCCCTTGCATGCTATAGTTCATCATGAAGTTATACTAACTTGGTGATGGTGACTAGAGAACTCTGTCAATCACTATCTTATATGGAAGATTAACTCCCACTTGATTCAAGCGATTGTAGTACCCAGACAATCTGAGCACATGCTCACTGCTTGAGCTATTCTCCTCCATCTTTTAGCTATAGAACTTGTTGGAGACTTCATGTCTCTCAACTCGGGTATTTGCTTGAAATATTAACTTCAACTCCTGGAACATCTTATATGGTCCATGATGTTCAAAACGTCTTTGAAGTCCCGATTATAAGCCGTTTAAGCATGGTGCACTAAACTATCAAGTAGTCATCATATTGAGCTAGCCAAACGTTCATAATGTCTGCATCTGCTCCTGCAATAGGTCTGTCACCTAGCGGTGCATCAAAGAACATAATTATTCTATGCAGCAATGAGGATAAACCTCAGATCACGGACCTAGTCCGCATCATTGCTACTATCATCTTTCAACTTAGTTTTCTCTAGGAACACATATAAAACATAGGGAAGCAACAACGCGAGCTATTGATCTACAACATTATTTGCAAAATACTATTAGGACTAAGTTCATGATAAATTAAAGTTCAATTAATCATATTACTTAAGAACTCCCACTTAGATAGACATCTCTGTAATCATCTAAGTGATCACGTGATCCAAATCAACTAAACCATAACCAATCGTCACGTGAAATGGAGTAGTTTTCAATGGCAAACATCACCATGTTGATCATATCTACTATATGATTCACGCTCGACCTTTCGGTCTCAGTGTTCCGAGGCCATATCTGCATATGCTAGACTCGTCAAGTTTAACCCGAGTATTCTGTGTGTGCAAAACTGGCTTGCACCCATTGTAGATGAACGTAGAGCTTATCACACCCGATCATCACGTGGTGTCTCGGCACGACGAACTTTGGCAACGGTGCATACTCAGGGAGAACACTTTTACCTTGAAATTTAGTGAGAGATCATCTTATAATGCTATGGTCAATCAAAGCAAAATAAGATGCATAAAGGATAAAGATCACATGCAATCAATATAAGTGATATGATATGGCCATCATCATCTTGTGCTTGTGATCTCCATCTTCCACGGGCTCTACAGCATATACGTCTCAGAGTGCGTGTTTGCGCTCCTTCTTTGGGATATGCGGATCATGTTCAATGTTTTTTACCTCCGGTGGAAATTTCTTTTGTCCCCCCGTATTCGGCTGGCGAGATTCGTCCTCGTCTTCGCTTTGTGGTCCCTTCCCCTTGTGTTCGGCATTGAGCTTGTCGTCCTGCTTGAAGACCCAACATTCTCTGTTGGTATAGTTAGTTGGCTTATCACGGGTGCCATGAATCTTGCATGACCTATCTAGAATTTTATCTAGGCCGGATGGACCATCTCTGCTACCTTTAAGTGATTTTTTCTATTGACCGGGTCTAGAGCCCCTGAATTCGGCGTTTACCGCTGTATTATCTGGGCTTTCATCATTGTTTCGATGCTTGTTTTTGTTGCGTCATGGTTTTCCATTGCCATCCCTCACTTTGGATGTGCCAGGGTCGCTGGTGCTGCTACGGGCCAACCAGATGTCCTCTCCTATACAAACGTGGGTCATGAGTGTAGTTAGGGCTGCCATTGTCTTCGGCTTTTCCTGGCCGAGGTGTCTGGCTAGCCATTCATCCCAGACACTATGTTTGAAAGTTGTTAAGGCTTCGGCGTCCGGACAGTCAACGATTTGGTTCTTCTTAGTGAGAAATCAGTTCCAAAGCTTACGGGCTAACTCTCCGGGTTGTTGGGTCATGTGACTTAGATCGTCTGCATCCGGAGGTCAGACATAGGTCCCTTGGAAATTGGCCCTGAAAGCATCCTCAAGTTCTTCCCAGCTTCCTATGGAATTTTTGGGGAGGCTGTTCAGCTAGTGCCAAGCTGGTCCTTTTAGCTTGAGGGGTAGGTATTTGATGGCGTGGAGATCATCTCTACGAGCCATGTGGATGTGAAGAATAAAGTCTTCTATCCAGACCGCAGGGTATGTTGTTCCGTTGTATGCCTCGATATTCACGGGTTCGAACCCTTCTAGAAATTCATGATCCAGCACCTCATCGGTGAAGCACAGGGGGTGTGCATCACCCCTGTATTTGGCTGTGTCATGGCGTAGGTTTGACGGTTGTAGTGTTCGGTGTTGGTTCCAAACTGGTAAGTGACCGACATATTTGGTTTGATGGCCCTGATCCTGTGTGGGTACGCGTTCCCTGGACCAATATATGGACCTGGTTCTGCCGGCCCTTTTATCCAGGTCTTCACATAAATCATGTTTCGAGTTCTAGGTTGCGGCCTCCCTTCCTTTATGGGGAGGGGGTGTGGGTTTGTTAGCCTCTCTGTCTCAGCCACGAGGTGGTCGGTCTGGTTGATCGGCCGTATTGTTATTCGCAGTATGGGCACGATATCCTCATCGTCGAATTCGGGCAGCAGTTTGCGTTTGGGGTAGCTCTTTCTTTGGCGATTACCGCCGTATTTTTCCTCAGTGTCGAGCACTTCATACCATCTATCATTGAGTGTATCCTGTGCGGCATTAAGCCGTTGCTTCTGCTTCTTCAAGCTCCTCGCGATGGCGATAAGTCTCTGGGTGGAGGCGCTCTTGTTCCGATTGTTTTTTTTTTGGACGATGAATGCATCATCATCCAGACTGATCTCCTCTTTGGAGTCAGGTTGATAATTGGTGTCTTCGGCATCGCTATGATCGGATCTCGAGGGCGAGATTCATCTTAAGGGGGGTAGGTTTGTAACATCCCAAATTTTCAATTTGGAATGTTATACATTAGACCATCATTGCATATCCTATTTTCATGCATTTTGGTTAATCCTAGAAATTCTAACCAACTCAGGGACCCGCGGAGAGAGTTGGGGATTTCGTTATTTTCATATTTGACTTTTCTCAAATTTTGGAAATAGGATCATTTGGTTTTAATTATTTTTCTCTCCAAATATTTCATATATAAAAATAAAAGAGAGGGGATAAAATGACTTCTCCAAATTAAAGAAATATTGGAGGACAAATATTAAAATCAAATAAGAATTTTACTCGGAGTTTTATTGCTATTTTATTTGAATTAGGAATAAAGTGTGTTTTTCAAAATTGCATTAGAGGCCCAAATAAATGTTCACTTTGTCCGCTATATTTTTAGAGGACGGTGCAAATTTATTTCAGGATGTTTGAAGTCCATTTAGTATTTCTTTTAATTGTTTTTTTGTGCGGAATTATTTTAAAAAAAGTCAAACCAACCTACCGGTTCGTGTCCGCCTGGGACTCCTGGCCCGGCCGGCCTTTAAAACTCGCGAGTCCCGAGCCGCCGAGCCGCCAGCCCACCCCACCCGAAACCCTAACCCTAGCCACCCGCCGCCGTCGCTGCGCCACCCGAGCTGTCTGCGGCCACGCCGCCGCTGCCGTCCGCCGCCCCACCGTCGGAGTGCCACCGCCTCGCCGCCGGAGTACTGTCGTCACCACCTTCATGCTCAACGAGGTAGGCGCCGGTTTCTCTATAAAAACTGATCGGTTTTATTCTCGAAAAACCCTAGTTTGTTTTTTTTCTAGATCCGGTTCGGTTTTTTCCGGTTTAGTTAAATAGCAGACGTTCGTCCGTACGTTCATTTTAACAGACATTGTTTGTCAGTTAGCCGCAGACAGCGAATGTTCGTTCGTTAGCCTGTTCATTAGTTTTCTTTTTCCAGGGTTTTTCCGCGATTATTTTCGATCGTGATTTCAGCCCAGATCTTCGTTTTAGTTTATATATTCGCTCGTTAATCGGAATCAAGCGATTCAAGCGCCTAGATCTTCGTCTCGAAGCCCTCTTTCTGTTTAATCAACTTGAACAATATTTTGGTACTGTAAAATTTGACTTTAGTCCAGATTAGTAAATGGATCTTGTTTCTTTCGTAGTTTGAGTTTTGTTTCTCCGTTTGAGTTGTTTCTTTTTGCAGACCGGAGTTCTTCAGTTGAACTTTTTGGTTAGATCTTTTTATTTGAGCCTTACCTATGCATTTAGTTGAGTACTTATGTATGCTATTGTTTGATTGCGGTAGAATTTCTGGAGTGCGAAGCGTGCTACTACGAGTCTCTAGGTTTTGCGGATCATCAGCAAGGCAAGTAACACTTTGATCATATCCCTTTATTACCCATGTTTTATTGCATTAGATCAACCCTCAAACATTGCATGGTTAGGATCTGTTTAACATGTGGGTTTTGGGAAGTAGATGATGAGGTAGAACCTATTGCCCTGTTTATTATCAAACGTTTGGGAGTTACTTCTACGTTATGCTTATATTGCTATGATATGCTCGTACACGTGGTTTGGGTGAGTGTATCCATGACAGCTGTGAGTATTGTTAACTAATGGTTAACTGAGAATCTAGTGTTGTCCTAGGATATCCCGGGGTTCCGTGTGATCACCCTACAGTCCGTCACCCAGGCTCAAAGGGATCATAAGATTATTCATGCTAGAAACTTTTGTGTGCAGCCACAAGCTATTATGGGCTCTAGCATAGTTGATTAAGTTGCATGACCTCTTTCAGTGGTGGGCTAGCAGATGTAGGCGAAAGTAGGTGTAACTGTCCAACCAGAGTAAAGAGTTAATGTTTCTGAAAGACTGTGTCTCGGTCATCCATTTCTCAAACACCATGTAGTGCGAGAAACCTAACAAAGGGGATCGAGTCTTGTGGGGAAAAGTGTGCAAACCTTTGGAGAGTGTACAAACTAATCATGGTTAGCCATGTCCCCGGTTATGGACATCTTGAGTATCTGGTCCTTGGATTATCATGTTGATCTCATCACTCTAAGTTAATTTGCTGGGTTTAATGATGATGCTTAATTGGGTTTGAGTTGGAGGAACCTTCTCAATGTTTAACAACCACCATGATAGTTAAATAAAGTTTATTCCTTCGTTGTAGGAAAAAATTGGCTTTATGCAAAAACTGTAACCATAGAGCTTTCCACCAGCCATACTGCATGTAGTGATAGCATTTATTATGTTCATTACTCTATGTGTTACTTTGCCAGCATATTCCATGTGCTGACCCATTTCAGGCTGCAATGTATCATGTTGCAGACTTTTCAGACGACGAGTAAGGTGCCATAGGTCGTTGTCGTTCACTCAGATATGTCGTTGGAGTTGATGGACTCATTTTATCTTCCAAGCCTTCCAATGTTATCGTATTTAGATGGCCTTAAACCATATTATTGTAATAAGTTCTCTTTTGAGACATTTGATGTAATAAGTGTGTGATTGCTAGTCTGTTATAAATCCTCGAGTACTGTGTGTCAGCATTACTGATCCAGGGATGACACTGATGCACATAGACTAGACTGTTTGAGGTCTGGTCGCTACAAGATGGTATCAGAGCACACGCTGACTGTAGGACACGACCACTAAGCTAAGACCATAGTACACTCTTCTCTACTCATTTCTGACTTCTCTCCATTTTCTACTCTATAGGATGGCGATGCAAGGAACAAGTTCACACAATCGGATGAAGATACACCTTTTGGACGATACTTGAAGGAAGTCACTAGGTACCTGAACATCAGAATACCAAGCTTCACCGGGACCTACATCACCACTCTACCAGAAGAGGAGCATTGGATGATTCGAGTTCAAGTTCCAGGAAGGACGTTCATGCCAGTCACTGAGCCCGTAGAGTTTTCCTTCGATGCACCAACCTGGAGCCTAGGAAAGAGCATGGCAGCCCACATCGCCATGGGACGCATAGGTGAAGTCTACCACAAGGATCTCAAGGATATTGTCGGTGTCAAAACCGGCGGATCTCGGGTAGGGGGTCCCGAACTGTGCGTCTAGGCGGATGGTAACAGGAGACAAGGGACACGATGTTTTACCCAGGTTCGGGCCCTCTTGATGGAGGTAAAACCCTATGTCCTGCTTGATTAATATTGATGATGTGTGTTACAAGAGTGGATCTACCACGAGATCAAGGAGGCTAAACCCTAGAAGCTAGCCTATGGTATGATTGTTGTTCGTCCTATGGACTAAAGCCATCCGGTTTATATAGACACCGGAGAGGGCTAGGGTTACACAAAGTCGGTTACAATGGTAGGAGATCTACATATCCGTATCACCAAGCTTGCCTTCCACACCAAGGAAAGTCCCATCCGTACACGGGACAAAGTCTTCAATCTTGTATCTTCATAGTCTTGGAGTACGGCCGATCATGATAGTTCGGCTATCCGGACACCCCTAGTCCGGAACTCCCTCAGTAGCCCCTGAACCAGGCTTCAATGACGACGAGTCCGGTGCGCATGTTGTCTTCGGCATTGCAAGGCGGGTTCTTCCTCCGAATAATTTATAGAAGATTGTGAACACCAGGATAGTGTCCGGCTCTGCACAAATAAATTCCACGTACCACCGTAGAGAGAATAATATTACACAAGTTCAATCTGCTGACATATTTTGTGGCGTGACGTCACACCACTACCAAGCCTTTTACTCGAATTGTTTTTATTGTTCCACCTCAGCGCGTTTAACGAAGCGGTTTCCTTGGCACGTCTTGTCGGAGCAGAGATCGTGTTCCCCTTATTCCGCGATTCCCATCAATACAGACGTGGGTAACCCAACCACGCCCATTGCCATGCCCCCTCCACCGAAGGCGGGTTCTAAACGGTCACGGGGACGGCTCTTGGTATTCTTCCTCTTTATAATGAGACCAAGGCCCGTTCTTTTTATTCAATCCTCTATCGAATCCGCCCCTCGCCCCGAGTTCCAACACCCAGGGCTCCAGATTCGGGTACCTTTGATCTTCGACAATGTCCGGCCCTGACCTACGAGGTTGGTGGATGCCCTCCTCCGTCACGGAAGAGGACGTGCTAAAGCTGAGAGACGCCAGGTACTTAACCTACGAGATTTCGCATAGGCTGCCTGCCCGAGGGCAAGTTATCCCTACCCCCGAGCCTGGCGAGAGTGTTGTGTTCGTGTCTCACCTCCATCGGGGTTTAGGCTTCCCGACGGATCCCTTCGTGAGGGGGCTCATGTTTTACTATGGGCTGGAATTCCACGACCTGGCTCCGGAGTCCATCCTCCACATCTCATCATTCATTGTCGTCTGCGAAGCCTTCCTCCGCACTACCCCTCACTTCGGCTTGTGGCTCAAAACCTTCAACATGGAGCCGAAGATGATCGAGGGGCGTCAGGCAGAGTGCGGCGGGGCGGTTATAAGCAAGAGGGCCGAAGCTCCATGGCCCGAGGGCTCTTTTCAGGAGGAGCTCGGCTTTTGGCAACAGGAGTGGTTCTATATCACCGCTCCCAAGGGTAGCAGGCAGAGGTCGCCGCCCGTCTTCCGCTCGAGCCCTCCACAACAGCTGACGTCATGGGTCAACAAGGGGCGTGACTGGGGGCCGTCCAAAGACGTACCCCTATTGCAGGACCGAATTCGAGGCCTCCAAGAAAGGGAGATCAATCTGGTCGCAGTGGTACAGGTTATGTTGATCCAGCGCCTACTGCCCTGCAAACGTCGCCCCCTCCGCCTGTGGGAATTTAATCCGGAGGGTCCACGAGCTCTCCAACACTTCATGGGTTTGACACCCGCGGAGATGTAGAAACTGTTCTTCGGATCGCAAGAGATGCGTCCGGAATTGACCGAGGACGCTGGCCTAAGCTGCAATTGCCCGGATACTCAAGTAAGTAGCCCCATGTCCGGACACATCGTCCATTTATTTATCGTGGGTTTTCCTTTTAACCAGCTATCCTTGGACAGGAGTGGATAGCGCAAGCAAAACTGATATGGTGTCCGGCCCCCCTCCCTGAGACCACGCAGGATCCCGTGTTAATCAAAATGTTGGAGGTTGCACCTTTGAAGGAGGGCGAAGGGGGCACAAGGGAACTACCACCTCTGGCAAGGAGGCTTCCAGCAAGGGAGGAATCGAGGGTTCCTCCTTCCAGGGGGAGAAGAGGACCGCTTCCGACGACCCGGAGGCCAAGGCCTCAAAGCGGGGAAAGAAATCTGTACCGGAAGGTCCCGTGCCGGGAAAAGCCCCAGTCGTACTATCTCCTCGGAGGAATCATCCTTCTAGCAAGCCGTAAGTAAAAGGGGGATTTTGTAATAGTGGACACCCCTGCTTAATTTCTAAGGGTAACCGAAGTTTTCACCTTGTAGTTCGGATCTCAGCCCATCTCAGTACAGCTCATCTTCGGGAGACCTTCGTCGGGAGATGATGGAGAGCGAAACGCCTCCATCTGCTGCCCCATCGTGCGGGGCGGGCGACCCTGAGGTGTCGTCACGGAGGGTCTCCCCGAGTCCGGCGGGGCCGGAGAGTTCGGCGCCCATTGGAGTACGGCCGGTGGAGCTGCAGGATTTGCTCGAGAGGGCGTCTATCTCAGAAGATCACCACACAGTAATGAGTAGGGTGATTGAGAGGATTGCGTGAGGCCGTCAGAAGTTTGCTGACGGGGTTTGAGGTACGCAAAAAAAATGACATACCTTTTGACAGTTTTGCACATGAAGTGTGCCCCGTATAGATAGTAGCCCCTGAGACTTGGTATGCTGTCGAAAGCGACAGCGTGCCGAGGATCACAATCTCAGTTATAGATTGTCGCCTTTCCTATGCAGGTGGCGGAACATTCGGTGGCCAGCCGGACTGATGGGTTTGCCGAGCTGAAGAGGCAACTCGACGTTGCGGATGCGGACATCTCGCTGGTCAATAAACGACTTGATGAGTCACAAGGTATGTGGTTGCTCCGCGGTCGCCTAGTAAGGGAGATGACGCCCATTCCTTACAATTTGTATGCGTGATGCAGATGGCGTTGTTGCTGTGGAAGACCTTCGAGCAGAACTTGCTCGGGCCAAGGAGCAAGCTAGAAAAAGCGAGGCGGCTGCCTCGAAGGCAGTGGAGGAGCTAGAAGTCGAGAAGGCTGCTCACTGCCGAAGCAGGAAGGAGATGGCCGGAATGGCCACTAAATTAAAAGTTGCTACCGACCGCCAGGAGGTTCTTGAAAGAGAATGCTGAGCGGAGCAAGAGGACCTGAAGAAGGCCGACGCCGAAGCCAAGGATGCCCGTAGTGCGATGCGGGCTATGAAGGAGGAACTGTGTCAGGTCGGAGATATTGTGGCTGGAAAGCCTTTTATGCTGCGTAGGAAGTTCACGGATCCGAAGTATGCTCAGCTGGGACGATTGTATGGTGCGGAGGATCCTTATCTGGACTTGGCAGCGAGTGCGGCGGACGCAGTTGTGCACTTCCGAAGCCAGGAGGATCACGAAATGGAAGAGCTTTTCTGGTCTCAATTCCATAGTCCGAAGCGTCCACTTCCATTGAGTGATCGGTTGGTTGAGTGGGCTGAGCTTAATAGATTGTCCGGACTTGCCATGATGGATGTGGTCTCTCATCTGTGGCCGGAAAGGCCCAAGCTGAAGAGTTATTTTGGCTTGTTGCAGCAATTCCTTGGGGCGGTGTCGCGTATTGGGGCGATGAAGCGGTCGGCGTGCATAGAAGGTGCACGGCTGGCTCTCACCCGTGGTAAGACATACTGGGTGGAGATGGATGCCACCGCTGTCGCATCCCGGGGTTCGGACAAAAGCCGATTCCCCACCGAGCACTATTTTGAGGAAGTCCTGCAGCGCGCTCGTGTAATAGAGTCGCAGTGCTCGAAAGATGTTATGTTTGAATGACATTTATGATTTCTGAGATCATGTTTATAATGCAATAGCTTTTTATACTTGTGCGTTCAAGTATTGAACTATCTCCTGTGCGGCCGTATATGTATGTATAATCTAAAAGATGGCAGTCTTTGGCTTCAGCCCCCACGCACATGGTGCGGGGGTGTTTGCAAAAAGAAAAGCACTTTTTCACACTTAATCCAACGTCTTGGTCCTTTTAAGGAGGTGATAGCGTAGCAAACTAGGCAACCGGACTATAATGCTTTATTACTTTCACTTAGCCATAGGAGCTCGAATGTGGGGCTACTATATAGCCCCTGGTGGCACCGTCTTCTTCGAACTCGGGGCGCGTATGTGCCTGACCGGGAAGTGGTCCTTCGTCAAAGCGGAGGAATTCTAAACATTCCAGTGGTCGATCGAGTGGTTGACCACTCTCTCGCTATATCATGACAGTCAGTTTTCGGCTTTCTCTACTGAGGTGCTCACCCGGTCGAACCGGGGCACAATCGCAGTAGTTCTCCTGGTGCCGCATTAGCCGATGATACGGAACGTAAGGCAGCAAAACACAGGAGCCGGGCAAACCCAACATTTGACCAAAGACATGATTCGGAGCTGATGCATATAAGGCCTAACTCGAGACGCCAAACACTCCCTGAGGTGTTCGGCCTTTATGATACCGGGCAGAACAATGCCCTAAGCCCCTAGTGTCCAGGTACAGGCGGGAACTTCTGACGCGGCCGATGCCAAAACGCCAGCCTCCTCCTCGGCTATGGTAGAAAATTGGGGGATGTGTATCAACAAGAGACAGTAAGAAAGGTTTCTGCAGGGTCTTAATCTAAAATGAATCCTTGCAACGGGTCCCTGCTGCACGTCTGCGCATGTGTCCCCGTTGTGTTGTATCCTGGACGGGTGTAGCACGTGCTTCATCTGAAAAAGAGAAAGACTTAGTTTCTAAGAAATATCGTGCGAAAGTTGTATTAAAATAAAGTATAATTTTGAAGATGAAGAAAGTTGAGCTTTATTGGCTCTCATCATTTATACACGCGGCCCCTTATAAAAGGGGGTATGCGGCTGGGAAGCCCCTTGTTAAGTTACGTCGGACTCGTCTAACCATGTCCGAGGTCGAAATGACCTGTTTTTAGGGGCTTTGACCTGCAAGGTCTAATTAGTGTGTGGCTGTCGAGGCAGTCGCACATTCTCCATGGTCGAGAGACACTCAGAGTTTTGAGATTATGCCACGTGGACCGGGCATTTTTAAGCGTAAGAGACGCGTAATGTGGTATTGCATTAAAGCGGGCGAAAGCTTCGTGCCCCAGTAGTGCTTAAGGGCTACTGCTAAATGGGGCGATGGAGAGTGAGCTTTTCGCGACGGAGGTTTGTCGGATGAACCGAACACAACCTCTAGTGGTATAGAGCCTGTATAATTGGCTTAAAGGCCTGTCGTCACTCCTTTGAAGGAAGTGCTGTTATACGAATTTTGGTAGGTTCTATCCCCAGTCTGCGGACGGTGTCCTGGTATGGCAGGTGCCGCGTTATGTGTTATCACATGAAGTGAGTTCACTGTTTTGACTTCTAGTGGGAAAGTCTTTTGTTTTCTGGAGTGCTGCTTTTGGGTTTCGTCACTTTCACTTGGTGTGTCGAGCCCCTTGTGTTCGGCGTTAAGTCGGCCGGACTGCTTGAAGACCCAACAATCTCTGTGGGTATGGTTTGCAGGCTTCCCGGAGGTACCATGTATTTGACACAGTCTATCCAGAATCTTGTTTAGGTTGGATAGCTCGTCACTGTTATCCTTTAGGGGCAGTGTTTTGTTGTTCGGCCGAAATCTTTTGAATCCGGCGTTGACCGCCATACTATTTGGGCCATTTTCCTTATTCCGGCGTTGATCTTTTCTGCATCGTGATTTCCCGTTTCCATCCTGATTTCGGATGTACTCGGGTCGCTGGTGCTGCATCTAGCCAGCCAGCTGTCTTCCCCCGCGCAAAAGCGGGTCATGAGGCTTGTTAGTGCGGCCATTGTTCTTGGTTTTTCCTGGCCGAGGTGTCTGGCGAGCCATTCGTCTCGGATGTTGTGTTTAAAGGCTGCTAAGGCTTCAGCGTCCGGACAGTCGACTATTTGGTTCTTTTTAGTGAGGAACCTGTTCCAGAATTTGCGTGCTGACTCTTCGGGCTGTTGAGTTATGTGACTTAAATCGTTTGCATCCGGAGGCCGGACATAAGTCCCCTGAAAATTTGCTTGAACCCATCCTCAAGCTCTTCCCAACTTCCAATGGTATTTTCTGGGAGGCTTTTAAGCCAATGCCGAGCTGGCCCTTTGATCTTGAGGGGTAGGTATTTTATGGCATGGAGATCGTCTCCTCTGGCCATATGTATGTGTAGGATATAATCCTCAATCTAGACTCCCGGGTCTGTTGTTCCGTCGTATGCCTCTATGTTTACGGGTTTGAATCCCGCTGGAAATCCATGATCCAGTACCTAGTCGGTGAAACATAGTGGGTGTGCGGCGCCCCTGTATTTGGGTGTGCCATTGTCTTCAAATGCTCGGTTGGTTATGTTGCTTCCTGGAGTCTTCTTTTTTGGCCCATAGATAGACCAGGCTGGGTTATCCTTTTTCCGAGGATCTTTATGCTGATCGTGTGCCGGCTTGTGTGCGGCGCCCCTTGTTGCTCTTGGCATGTCATCTGGTCGTCTATCCGGCCAGGCGGCTTCTTTCTTTTTTGACTGCGGGGGCTCTAAGGCCTCCTCGTCAAATTCGGGCAACAGCTTGCGCTTCGGGTAGCTCTTTGTCTGGTGACTAGCGCCATATTTATCTGCGGTGTTGAGTACTTTGCTCCATCTCATTTTGAGTGCGTCCTTCACTGTTTTGAGCTTCCGCTTTTGCTTCTTCAAACTTCTTGCAGTGGCGATGAGCCTTTTATGAAGGTTCGTATGCTCTGGTGATGTGAGACCGTCTTCGCTGGGGATGGGTTGCTTGTCCAGTTCATCATGTTCGGATGGCTGCTTGGTGGCGCGTGCGTCGTCCACTCCTTCGCCCTGCTCTTGGGCTGGGTCCGTATGGGTGCCGTTTTTATCGAGGCCGGTCTTCGGGCGGCGCTTGCGTCGCCGTTTTGGTTGTTTGTTGGGGGAATTGTCCTTCGCCACGTCCCATTTTTCCTCATCATCGCTTCCTTTTGGTGTATCCACCATGTATACATTGTGAGTTGGGGTGGCTTTCCAGTGCCCAGTAGGCGCTGGTTCTTGGTCGTCTCCGGCATCGTCGCCCATACCATCGATGTCTTCGGAGTCATAGTCTAGCATGTCGGTTAAATCGTCGACAGCGGCTATCAAGTGGGTG
This sequence comes from Triticum aestivum, assembly GCF_018294505.1. Taxonomy (NCBI): domain Eukaryota; kingdom Viridiplantae; phylum Streptophyta; class Magnoliopsida; order Poales; family Poaceae; genus Triticum; species Triticum aestivum. Next base: position 517,559,462 of record NC_057801.1, on the reverse strand, counting down.
GTGGGTGGGCTTTGAATTTCTTCGACGTCCGCATCCCAACCGTCCTGACCGCAGTCCATCCAGGGCTCTCCTGATAACGAGAGATACTTTTAGCGAACTCAAGATGTCGCCGAAAGGTGAGTGTTAAAAGATGTCCGTTGCGGTGAACTCTATGATCGGCGCCCAATCGGATTCGATCGGAGAGGGCGCGGGAGGTTCGGAGTCTGGCAAGGAGTACGGCACCTCGGAGTCACGAGCTTTATGAGGGACAAGGTCATTGTTCGGCTCTATCGCCGTAGAGGTTGCAGCCCCCGAGGCGGTGTCTAGCCATCCGTCCTCGACCTGCGCAGCCGGCTCCGAATTGAAGATCGGAGCGGGCTCGAGTGCGGCCTCCAGGGTACTGTCCGGCTGCAGAGCTAAATCATGCTCGCCGTGACAGTGCGGCACGCTCGGCTGTGGCTCGAATCCATCGAGGATCAAGTCCCCTCGGATGTCGGCCGTGAAGTTCAAACTTCCAAATCTGACCTGGCGGCCAGGGGCGTAGCTTTTGATCTGCTCCAGTTGGCCAAGCGAATTGGCCCGCAGTGCGAAGCTGCCGAATACGAAGATCTGTCCGGGGAGGAAGGTCTCACCCTGGACCGCGTCGTTGATGATGATCGAAGAAGCCATCGAGCCTATCGGTGACGGCACAGAGGAACTCTCAATGAAAGCACCAATGTCGGTGTCAAAACCGGCGGATCTCGGGTATGGGGTCCCGAACTGTGCGCTAGGCGGATGGTAACAGGAGACAAGCGACACGATGTTTTACTCAGGTTCGGGCCCTCTTGATGGAGGTAAAACCCTACGTCCTGCTTGATTAATATTGATGATGTGTGTTACAAGAGTGGATCTACCACGAGATCAAGGAGGCTAAACCCTAGAAGCTAGCCTATGGTATGATTGTTGTTCGTCCTATGGACTAAAGCCATCCGGTTTATATAGACACCGGAGAGGGCTAGGGTTACACAAAGTCGGTTACAATGGTAGGAGATCTACATATCCGTATCACCAAGCTTGCCTTCCATGCCAAGGAAAGTCCCATCCGGACACGGGACGAAGTCTTCAATCTTGTATCTTCATGGTCTTGGAGTCCGGCCGATCATGATAGTTCGGCTATCCGGACACCCCCTAGTCCGGAACTCCCTCAGATACTATCTACCAGATTTGTGGGCACGGAGATGAGAAATGGGAGATGATCAGCACAAGGAGGGATAGGTCCATTGCAGCTTTCATCCAGGAGTTAAATCAGCATATTCGTCGCCAGGAGAACCAGATGTGCACGTGCATGATAGATCTGAAGAAGGTAGTGACCAAGATCACGGAACTGGAAGAGGAACTCAAGTCAACACGTGATGGATATGAGGAGGAAATGATGATACTCGTGGAGAAGAATGACAATCTAACAAGGAAACTAGGAGTATTCATGGGAGACCCCGCACCAGGAGGAGAAGATGACGATGCCATTCATTCGGCGGACTACATCATCATCGACGGCACTGACTTAGACCCTGACGATAGTGATGATGACTATGTTGATGAAGCTCGAGCAGATATCATGGAGTCTTCTACAGATTAAAACTTCTAGTCGACCACCATATCAGTAGTAGTATTCCCCCATGTATATAGTATAGTCCAAGCACTTTTGTAACGATAGTTAGACCAATTGTATGCACTTGTTTGAATTGATTGAAGTGATATGTTTGTGTTTGTCTCATGTGCATATGGGTAGTGTTTTCCCCTTTAGCCCTCATTCTATTCTGTTTTCTCATCTTTTCTAAACCCAGCAGATGCCTCCGAGACGTGACAATGGATTTGCTTTCCCACCAGAGCTCACCCAGTTGATCTAGCAGCAGAATACCCTGATGCACCTACTAGTCCAGAATTAGAACCAAGGCAACAACAACAACCCGCCACCACCACCACCCGTTGATCACTTAGCCCGTTTCCTAAGGCTGAATCCGCTGGTGTTCTCAAGTAGCACCGAGCCGATTGTTGCAGATGATTGGCTCCGCAAGATTGGAAGGGAGCTGACCACTGCAGGAGGCACAGATGCGGAGAGAGTGCGTTTTGCCGCACACTAGCTTGATGGACCCACATCATCATGGTGGGAGAATTTCACAGCCACTTATCTCATTGACATTGTTACATGGGATCAGTTCTAGCAGGCTTTCCGCACTTCCCATGTATCAGCTGGAGCTATGCCCATGAAGAAGCGTGAGTTTCTTAACTTGCGCCAAGGAGGACGCACAGTGGGCCAATATGTGGATGATTTTAGTAAGTTAGCACGTTATGCACCTGATGACGTTGCTATAGATGCCGCTAAGCAGGAGAAGTTTCTGGAAGGACTGAATGATGAGCTGAGCGTGCAATTGATGGTGGCAACCTTCAACAACTACCAGGAGTTGGTAGATAGAGCTCTTATGATTGAAGGGAAGCAGCAGATAGACAGCCGCAAGAGGAAGTATGGACAAGGGAAGTACAGTTTAGGAGCTCAGCAGAAACCCCGTTTTATCCCAAACTCGGGAGGACATGTTCACCATAACCATGGAGGTCATAATGGAGGGATTCCGCATAACCATAGTGGCCCCAAGAATGGGAATGGGAATGGAGGAAGCAACGGTTAGAACCGTTCCAACCCGGCAACGCCCGCCAAGAAGGATCTAAGTCACATTACTTGTTTCAAGTGCGGGAAGAATGGGCATTACGCCACGAAGTGGTTTGAAGCAAAGAATGGAAGCGGTAATGGAAGCTCTGGGAAGAAGTCGAACCCTTTCAACAGGGGACAGGTGAACCACGTTAGCGTGCAGGAGGTTGAAGCACAGCCATATGAAGTAATAGGTAAGTTTTTGGTTAAGACATTTACTGCAATCATTCTTTTTGATACTGGTGCATCGCATTCATACATATCAAGGGGATTTGTGGATAAGTATAAATTGCCCACCAAAGTTCTTAAAGCGCGTATGTTAGTAAATTCGCTAGGAGCAGAGTATATGGGAAGCCAAGGATCTTTTCAGATGCCGTTGACCATAGGTAGGCATGTTTTCCCCTCGGATCTGATAATTCTAGAGTCGCAAGGATTGGATGTGATTCTGGGTATGGATTAGCTATCGATTTATGGAGGAAACAATAATTGCGCCAGTAAGCCAATTATGCTCACCACCCCAGAAGTATGTATCCCGGCATGTGCCGAAGAGGACTCAAGTAAATTCCTTATCAAGAGTTGTACAGGAGGAAGTACCAGTGGTGAAGGATTACTCCGACGTATTTCCGGAGGAGTTGCCAGGCATGCCACCAGACAGAGACATTGAGTTTTTGATTGAACTTTTGCCAGGCACAGGGCCAATATCTAAGAGACCGTATCGGATGACCACAAAGGATTTGGAGGAGATTAAGAAGCAGATTAAGGAGTTATTGGATAAATATTTTATTCGACCAAGTTCATCACCTTGGGAATTCCCAGTACTTCTAGTGGAGAAGAAGGATGGATCCTTAAGGACAGTTGTTGATTATCGTGCATTGAACGAGGTGACGATTAAGAACAACTACCCACTGCCGATGATCAATGATTTGTTTGACCAGTTGTAAGGAGCTAAAGTATTTTCCAAGATCGATCTGCGATCAGGATACCATCAGCTGAAGATTCGAGAGCAGGATATACCTAAGACAACTTTTACCACCAGGTACGGGCTATATGAGTATACCGTTATGTCATTTGGTCTGACTAACGTGCCTGCCTATTTCATGAACATGATGAACAAAGTGTTTATGGAGTTTTTGGATAAGTTCGTCGTGGTGTTCATTGACGATATATTGGTCTACTCGAAGAATGAAGAGGAGCATAAGGAGCATTTACATTTATTTCTTGTGAAGCTCAAAGAACATTAGTTATATGCCAAGTTCAGTAAATGCGAGTTTTGGCTGAACGAAGTTGGATTTCTCGGACATGTTATATCCGGAGAAGGAATAGTAGTAGACCCCACCAAGGTTGTCACTATGACTAAATGGTTAGAACCTACGTCAGTTGGAGAGATCCGGAGTTTTCATGGACTCGCGGGATACTACATAAGGTTCATTGAGAATTTCTCTAAGATTGCAAAACCCATGATAGATTTGTTGAAAAAGGACACCAAGTTCAAATGAACTAAGGAATGTGAAGCCAGTTTTCAGGAGTTGAAGAAACGTTTGGTTACAGCCCCAGTGTTGATTCTTCCAGATCAACGGAAGGATTATCAAGTGTATTGCGACGCTTCTCGTCGAGGACTTGGAGCAGTACTTTTGCAGGAGGGAAGAGTTGTTTCACATGCCTCACGACAGCTTAAACCCCATGAATTGAATTATGCTACTCACGATTTGGAGTTAGCAGCCGTAGTGCATGCCTTGAAGACATGGAGACATTTTCTCATCGGAAACCATTGTGAGGTGTACACGGATCACAAGAGTTTGAAGTATATCTCAGGCAGAGAATATGGTAGGAGCTCATTAAGGATTATGATATGAGGTTGCACTATCACCCCGGAAAGGCTAATGTAGTAGCCGATGCTTTGAGTCGCAAGAGTCATGTTAATACACTCATGACCAGTGGATTACCCAAGGAGTTAGCAGAGGATCTTCGCGAGCTATGTTTGGAAATAGTCGAGAGGCTATGTAGCCGCATTGGAAATTCAGTCCACCTTGATGGATAATATCAAAGAAGCTCAGAAGACTAACAAGGAGATTGCCAAGATAAAGGAAAGGATGAGCAAAGGAAAGGCTAAAGGATTTCGTGAGGATGAGCACGATACCTTATGGTTTGAGGATCCTGTATATGTGCCTAATGACCCCGAGATCAGGAAGTTGATTCTGTAGGAGGCCCATGATTCAACGTATTCGATTCACCTAGGAAACACCAAGATGTATCTGGATTTGAAGGAAAGCTTCTGGTGGACCAGAACAAAGAAGGATATTGCGCAGTATGTAGTAGTATGTGATGTATGTCAGAGAGTGAAGGTAGAGCATCAGAAGCCAGTGGGATTGTTACAGCCATTGCCGATACCCGAATGGAAGTGGGACAAGCTAGGCATGGATTTTATCACGGGATTTCCCAGGACTCGTTCGGGCTATGACTCGATATGGGTTGTAGTCGATCGTTTGACGAAGGTAGCTCATTTCATCCCAGTGAAGACCACTTACACCAGTGCTAAGTTGGCAAAGATATACATGACCAGAATCGTATGTCTGCATGGAGTTCCGAGGACCATTTTATCAGACAGAGGAACCCAGTTTACCTCAAAGTTCTGGAATCAGTTGCATGAAACTTTGGGTACTAGGCTAGAGTTCAGTACGGCCTTTTATCCACAGACAGATGGACAAACCAAGAGAGTCAACCAGATTTTGGAGGACATGTTGAGAGCTTGTGCGCTAGACTATGGATCTAGTTGGGACGACAATTTGCCGTATGCAGAGTTCTCTTACAACAACAGCTATCAAGCCAGTTTGAAGATGTCCCCATTCGAAGCCTTATACAGAAGAAGGTGCAGGACCCCGTTATTGTGGGATGAAGTAGGAGATCGTCAGTTGTTTGGACCAGATTTGATTAAGGAGTAGGAAGAGAAGGTTAAACTTATTTGCGACAGACTCAAAGTAGCCCAGTCCAGGCAGAAGAGCTATGCAGATTCTAAACGCAAGGAGACAGTCTATGAAGCCGGAGACAGAGTACATCTTCGTGTGTCCCCACTTCGAGGAGTTAAGCATTTTGGAGTTAAGGGAAAGTTAGCACCACATTTTGTGGGACCATACAAAGTTTTGGATCGTATGGGAGAAGTTGCTTACAAGCTGGAATTGCATGAAGGATTGTCAGGAGTTCATGATGTGTTTCATGTTTCCCAGTTGAAAAAGTGCCACGCCGAGATGGCTGATATTCCTTTGAGAGACACAGTGCCACTGGAAGCGATTCAGCTGGATAGCGATTTGACTTATGAGGAGAAACCAGTGAAGATTCTCGAGTTTGCCAGCCGAGTCACACGCAGCAAGGTTATCATGTTTAGCAGAGTTAAGTGGAGCCACCATATCGAGGAGGAAGCAACCTGGGAATGAGAGGAAGACCTACGGAAGGACCACCCACACCTATTTTCTAGCCAACTCGAATCTCAAGGGCGAGATTCATCTTAAGGGGGGGTAGGTTTGTAACATCCCAAATTTTCAATTTGGAATGTTATACATTAGATCATCATTGCATATCATATTTTCATGCATTTTGGTTGATCCTAGAAATTCTAAGCAACTCAAGGACCCGCAGAGAGAGTTGGGGATTTCGTTATTTTCATATTTGAGTTTTCTCAAATTTTGGAAATAGGATCATTTGGTTTTAATTATTTTTCTCTCCGAATATTTCATATATAAAAATAAAAGAGAGCGGATAAAATGACTTCTCCAAATTAAAGAAATATTGGAGGACAAATATTAAAATCAAATAAGAATTTTATTCGGAGTTTCATTGCTATTTTATTTGAATTATGAAAAAAGTGTGTTTTTCAAAATTGCATTAGAGGCCCAAATAAATGTTCACTTTGTCCACTATATTTTTAGAGGACGGTGAAAATTTATTTCAAGATTTTTGGAGTCTGTTTAGTATTTCTTTTGATTGTTTCTCTGCGCGGAATTATTAAAAAAAAGTCAAACCAACCTACCGGGCTGTGTCGGCCTGGGACTCTTGGCCCGGCCGACCTTTAAAAGCTGCCGAGCCACTGAGCCGCCAGCCCACCCCGCCCGAAATCCTAACCCTAGCCACCCGCCGCCGCCGCCTCGCCTCGCCTCGCCGCCGCGCCACCCGAGTCGCCCGCCGCCCGCCGACCGCCGCCGCCGCTGCCGCCGAAGTACCGCCCCGCCGCCGGAGTACTGCCACCGCTGCCATCATGCTCAACGAGGTAGCCGCCGGGTTTTCTATAAAAACCGGTCGGTTTTATTCTCGAAAAACCCTAGTTCGTTTTTTTCTAGATCCGGTTCGTTTTTTTCTAGTTTAGTTAAATAGCGGACGTTCGTCCATACGTTCATTTTAACAAACATTGTTCGTCAGTTAGCCGTAGACAGCGAACGTTCGTTTGTTAGCCTGTTTGTCCGTTTTCTTTTTCCAAGGTTTTACCGTGATTATTTTCGATCGTGATTTCAACCCAGATCTTCGTTTTAGTTTATCTTTTCGCTCATTTATCAGAATCGGGCGATTCAAGCGCCTAGATCTTCGTATTGAAGCCCTCTTTCTTTTTTATCAACCTGAACAAGATTTTGGTACTGTAAAATTTGACTTTAGTCCAGATTAGTAAACGGATCTTGTCTCTTTCGTAGTTTGAGTTTCGTTTCTCCGTTTGAGTTGTTTCTTTTTGCAGTCCAGAGTTCTTCAGTTGAACTTTTTGGTTAGATATTTTTATTTGAGCCTTACCTATGCATTTAGTTGAGTACTTATCTATGCTATTGCGATAGAATTTCCGGAGTGCGAAGCGTGCTACTACGAGTCTCTAGGGTTTGCGGATTATCAGCAATGCAAGTAACACTTTGATCATATCCCTTTATTACCCATGTTTTATTGCATTAGATAAACCCTCAAACATTGCATGGTTAGGATCTATTTAACATGTGGGTTTTGGGAAGTAGATGATGAGGTAGAACCTATTGCCCTGTTTATTATCAAACCTTTGGGAGTTACTTCTACGTTATGCTTATATTGCTATGATATGCTCATAGACGTGGTTTGGGTGAGTGTATCCATGACAGATGTGAGTATTGTTAATTAATGGTTAACTTAAGGTGGCTACTAGAATACACATCTGGTTGGATTGCTTGTGGGCACCAGGAGAACCCAGTGTTGTCCTAGGATATCTCGGGGTTCCGTATGATCATCCTACGGTCCGTCACCCAGGCTCAAAGGGGTCATAAGATTATTCATGCTAGAAACTTCCATGTGCAGCCACAAGCTATTATGGGCTCTAGCATAGTTGATTAAGTTGCATGACCTCTTTCAGTGGTGGGCTAGCAGATGTAGGGGAAAGTAGGTGTAACTGTCCATCCAGAGTAAAGAGTTAATGTTTCTGAAAGACTGTGTCTCGGTCATCCGTTTCTCAAACACCATGTAGTGCGAGAAACCTAACGGAGGAGATCGAGTCTTGTGGGGAAAAGTGTGCAAACCTCTGCAGAGTGTACAAACTAGTCATGGTTAGCCGTGTCCCCGGTTATGAACATCTTGACTATCTGGTCCTTGGATTATCATGTTGATCTCATCACTCTAAGTTAATTTGCTGGGTTTAATGATGATGCTTAATTGGGATTGAGTTGGAGGAACCTTCTCAATGTTTAACAACCACCATGATAGTTAAATAAAGTCTATTCCTTTGTTGTAGGAGAAAATTGGCTTTATGAAAAAACTGTAACCATAGAGCTTTCCACCAACCATATTGCAGGTAGTGATAGCATTCTTCTGTTCATTACTCTATGTGTTACTTTGCCAGCATATTCCATGTGCTGACCTGTTTTGGGCAGCAACATATCATGTTTTAGACTTTTCAGACGACGAGTAAGGTGCTATAGGTCATTGTCGTTTACTCAGCTATGTCGTTGGAGTTGATGGACTCATTTTATCTTCCAAGCCTTCCGCTGTTATCGTATTTAGATGGCCTTAAGCCATATTATTGTAATAAGTTCTCTTTTGAGACATTCGATGTAATAAGTGTGTGATTGCTACTCTGTTATAAATTCTCAAGTACTGTGCGTGTCAGCATTACCAATCCAGGGATGACACTGATGCACAGAGACTAGACTGTTTGAGGTCTGGTCGCTACATTTGGCTGCTTCTCAGGAGGCTTATCCTCAACTAGATCCTTTTTATTCTCGCCATTGTCTTCTTTAGGTGTATCCACCATGTATATATCGTATGTGGAGGTGGCTGTCCAGCGCCCTATAGGCGGCGGTTCCTGTTCTTCTCCGGCATCGTCGTCCATACCGTCGATGTCCTCGGAGTCGAAATCAAGCATGTCGGTCAGATCGTCGACAGTGGCTATCAAGTGGGTGGTGGCTAGGCAACGAAGCTCTTCATCGTCCGCTTCCCACTGAAGCCGGACATAGTTCGGCCAAGAATCTCCTGACAAGGAGAGGGACTTTAATGAGTTTAACACGTCACCTAGGGGTGAGTGTTGGAAGTGTTGGGGAACGTAGCAGAAATTCAAAAAATTTCTTACGTAACACCAAGATCTATCTATGGAGAGACCAGCAACGAGTAGAAAGGGGAGTGCATCTACATACCCTTGTAGATCGCTAAGCGGAAGCGTTCAAGTGAACGGGGTTGATGGAGTCGTACTCGTGGTGATTCAAATCACCGATGATCAAGTGCCGAACGGACGGCACCTCCGCGTTCAACACACGTACAGCCCGGTGACGTCTCCCACGCCTTGATCCAGCAAGGAGAGAGGGAGAGGTTGAGGAAGACTCCATCCAACAGCAGCACAACGGCGTGGTGGTGGTGGAGGAGCGTGGCAATCCCGCAGGGCTTCGCCAAGCACCATGGGAGAAGAGGAGGAGGGAGAGGGGCAGGGCTGCACCAACGAGAGATCAAATCGCGTGTTATGGGCAGCCCCTAGGCCTCATATATATAGGGGAAGGGGAGGGCTGCGCCCCCTTTAGGGTTTCCCACCCCAAGGGGCGGCGGCCAGCCTCCAGATGGCATCTGGTGCGGCGGCCAAGAGGGGGGGAGGAGTCCATCCTCCCCAAGGCACCTCGGAGGTGCCTTCCCCTCGAGGACTCTTCCCTCTAGGGTTCCCTAGGCGCATGGGCCTCTTGGGGCTGGTGCCCTTGGCCCATGTAGGCCAAGGCGCACCCCCTACAGCCCATGTGGCCCCCCGGGGCAGGTGGCCCCACCCGGTGGGCCCCCGGGACCCTTCCGGTGGTCCCGGTACAATACCGATGACCCCGAAACTTGTCCCGATGGCCGAAACAGGACTTCCTATATATAAATCTTTACCTCCGGACCATTCCGGAACTCCTCGTGACGTCCGGGATCTCATCCGGGACTCCGAACAACATTCGGTAACCACATACAAGCTTCCTTTATAACCCTAGCGTCATCGAACCTTAAGTGTGTAGACCCTACGGGTTCGGGAGACATGCAGACATGACCGAGACGTTCTCCGGTCAATAACCAACAGCGGGATCTGGATACCCATGTTGGCTCCCACATGTTCCACGATGATCTCATCGGATGAACCACGATGTCAAGGACTTAATCGATCCCGTATTCAATTCCCTTTGTCTAGCGGTATTTTACTTGCCCGAGATTCGATCGTCGGTATACCGATACCTTGTTCAATCTCGTTACCGGCAAGTCACTTTACTCGTTCCGTAACACATCATCCCGTGATCAACTCCTTGGTCACATTGCGCATATGATGATGTCCTACCGAGTGGGCCCAGAGATACCTCTCCGTTTACACGGAGTGACAAATCCCAGTCTCGATCCGCATAAAACAATAGATACTTTCGGAGATACCTGTAGTGCACCTTTATAGTCACCCAGTTACGTTGTGACGTTTGATACACCCAAAGCACTCCTACGGTATCCAGGAGTTACACGATCTCATGGTCAAAGGAAGAGATACTTGACATTGGCAAAGCTCTAGCAAACGAACTACACGATCTTTTGTGCTAGTCTTAGGATTGGGTCTTGTCCATCACATCATTCTCCTAATGATGTGATCCCGTTATCAACGACATCCAATGTCCATAGCCAGGAAACCATGACTATCTGTTGATCACAACGAGCTAGTCAACTAGAGGCTCACTAGGGACATATTGTGGTCTATGTATTCACACGTGTATTACGATTTCCGGATAATACAGTTATAGCATGAATAAAAGACAATTATCATGAACAAGGAAATATAATAATAATACTTTTATTATTGCCTCTAGGGCATATTTCCAACAGTCTCCCACTTGCACTAGAGTCAATAATCTAGTTCACATCGCCATGTGATTAACACTCACAGGTCACATCGCCATGTGACTAATACCCAAGAGTTTACTAGAGTCAGTAGTCTAGTTCACATCACTATGTGATTAACACTCAATGAGTTTTATGTTTGATCATGTTGCTTGTGAGAGAGGTTTTAGTCAACGGGTCTGAACCTTTCAGATCCGTGTGTGCTTTACAAATCTCTATGTCATCTCCTAGATGCAGCTACCACGCTCTATTTGGAGCTATTCCAAATAACTGTTCTACTTGGAGCTATTCTAAATTGTTGCTCCATTATATGTATCCGGTATCTCTACTCAGAGCTATCCGGATAGGTGTCAAGCTTGCATCGACGTAACCCTTTACGACGAACTCTTTTACCACCTCCATAATCGAGAAAATTCCTTAGTCCACTAGTTACTAAGGATAACTTTGACCGCTGTCCTGTGAGCCATTCTTGGATCACTCTTGTACCCCTTGACTGACTCATGGCAAGGCACACTTCAGGTGCGGTACACAGCATAGCATACTGAAGAGCCTACGTCTTAAGCATAGGGGACGACCTTCGTCCTTTCTCTCTATTCTGCCGTGGTCGAGCTTTAAGTCTTAACTTCGTACCTTACAACTCAGGCAAGAACTCCTTCTTTGACTGGTCCATCTTGAACACCTTCAAGATCATGTCAAGGTATGTGCTCATTTGAAAGTATTATTAAGCATTTTGATCTATCCTTATAGATCTTGATGCTCAATGTTCAAGTAGCTTAATCCAGGCTTTCCATTGAAAAACACTTTCAAAATAACCCTATATGCTTTCCAGAAATTCTACGTCATTTCTGATCAACAATATGTCAACAACATATACTCATCAGAAATTCTATAGTGCTCCCACTCAGTTCTTTGGAAATACAAGTTTCTCATAAACTTTGTACAAACCTAAAATCTTTGATCATCATCAAAGCATACATTCCAACTCCGAGATGCTCACTCCAGTCCTTAAAAGGATCGCTGGAGCTGGCATACCTTTTAGCATCCTTAGGATCGACAAAAACTTTCTGATTGTATTACATACAACCTTTCCTCACGAAAACTGGTAAGGAAACTCGTTTTGACATCCATCTACCAGATTTCATAAATACATCTAATGCTAACATGAATCCGACGGACTTTAAGCATCGCTACGAGTGAGAAAATCTCATCGTAGTCAACTCCTTGAACTTGTCGGAAAACACTTCGCCACAAGTCGAGCTTCATAGATGGTGACATTACCATCCATGTCCGTCTTCTTCTTAAAAGATCCATTTATCTCAATGGATTGCCGATCATCGGGCAAGTCCATCAAAGTCCATGCTTTGTTCTGATATATGGATACTATCTCGGATTTCATGGCTTCTAACCATTTGTCGGAATTCGGGCCCACCATCGCTTCTCCATAGCTCGTAGGTTCATTGTTGTCTAGCAACATGACCTTCAAGACAGGATTACGTACCACTCTGAAGTAGTACGCATCCTTGTCATCCTACGAGGTTTGGGAGTGACTCGATCCGAAGTTTCATGATCAATATCATAAGCTTCCACTTCAATTGGTGTAGGTGCCACAGGAACAACTCCCTGTGCCCTGCCACACACTAGTTGAAGAGACGGTTCAATAACCTCATCAAGTCTCCACCATCCTCCCACTCAACTCTTTCGAGAGAAACCTTTCCTCGAGAAAGGACCCGATTCAAGAAACAATCCATATTGCTTTCGGATCTGAATTAGGAGGTATACCCAACTGTTTTGGGTGTCCTATGAAGATGCATTTTATCCGCTTTGGGTTCGAGCTTAATCCTGAAACTTTTTCACATAAGCGTCGCAGCCCCAAACCTTTAAGAAACGACAACTTAGGTTTCTCTAAACCATAATTCATACGGTGTCATCTCAACGGAATTACGTGGTGCCCTATTTAAAGTGAATGTGGTTGTCTCTAATGCCTAACCCATGAACAATAGTGGTAATTCGATAAGAGACATCATGGTACGCACCATATCCAATAGGGTGCAACTATGATGTTCGGACACACCATCACACTATGGTGTTCCAGGCGGTATTAATTGCGAAACAATTTCCACAATGTCTTAATTGTGTGCCAAAACTCGTAACTCAGATATTCATCTCTATGATCATATCATAGACATTTTATCCTCTTGTCACAATGATCTTCTACTTCACTCTGAAATTACTTGAACCATTCAATAATTCAGACTTGTGTTTCATCAAGTAAATATTCTCAACATCTACTCGAATCATCTGTGAAGTAAGATCATAACGATATTCACTGCATGCCTCAGCACTCATTGGATTGGACACATCAAAATGTGTTACTTCCAACAAGTTGCTATCTTGTTCCATCTTACTGAAAACGAGGCTTTTCAGTCATCTTGCCCATGTGGTATGATTTGCATATCTCAAGTGATTCAAAATCAAGTGAGTTCAAACGGTCCATTTGCATGGAGTTTCTTCATGCATATATACCAATAGACATGGTTCGCATGTCTCAAACCTTTTCAAAAATGAGTGAGTCCAAAGATCCATCAACATGGAGCTTCTTCATGCGTTTTGTACCATTATGACTTACATGGCAGTGCCACAAGTAAGTGGTACTATCATTACTATCTTATATCTTTTGGCATGAAAATGTGTATCATTACGATCGAGATTCAATAAACCATTCAGGTTTAATACTAATCTTGATGGTAGAGGGAGCGTGCGATGTTTGATCACATCAAACTTGGAAACACTTCCAACATATATCGTCAGCTCACCTTTAGCTAGTCTTCGTTTATTCCGTAGCTTTTATTTCGAGTTACTAACACTTAGCAACCGAACCGGTATCTAATACCCTGGTGCTACTAGGAGTACTAGTAAAGTACACATTAACACAATGTATATCCAATATATTTCTATCGACCTTGCCAGCCTTCTCATCTACCAAGTATCTAGGGTAATCCTGCTCCAGTGGTTGTTCCCCTTATTACAGAAGCACTTAGTGTCGGGTTTGGGTTCAACCTCGGGTTTCTTCACTAGAGCAGCAGCTGAATTGCCGTTTCATGAAGTATCCCTTCTTGCCCTTGCCCTTCTTGAAACTAGTGGTCTCACTGACCATCAACGATTGATGCTCCTTCTTGATTTCTACTTTCGCGGTGTCAAACATCACGAATGTTTCAAGGATCATCATATCTATCCCTGATATGTTATAGTTCATCACGAAGCTCTAGCAGCTTGGTGGCAATGACTTTGGGAAAACATCACTATCTCATCTGGAAGATCAACTCCCACTCGATTCAAGTGATTGTTGCACTCAGACAATCTGAGCACAAGCTCAACGATTGAGCTTTTATCCCTTAGTTTGCAGGCTAAGAAAATCGTCGGAGGTCTCATACCTCTTGACGTGGGCACGAGCCTGAAATCCCAATTTCAGCCCTCGAAACATCTCATATGTTCCGTGACGTTTCGAAAACGTCTTTAGTGCCTCAACTCTAAACCGTTTAACTGAACTATCACGTAGTTATCAAAACGTGTATGTCGGATGTTCGCAACATCCACAAACGACGTTTGGGGTTCAGCTCACTAAGCCGTGCATTAAGGACATAAGCTTTCTACTGTCCGCATAATTGCTACTTTCAACTTTCAACTATATTTTCTCTAGGAACATATCTAAAACAGTAGAACTATAGCGTGAGCTACGACATAATTTGCAAAAGGTCTTTTGACTATGTTCAGGATAATTAAGTTCATCTCATGAACTCCCACTCAGATAGACATCCCTCTGGTCATCTAAGTGATCATATGATCCGAGTCAACTAGGCCGTGTCCGATCATCACGTGAGACGGACTAGTTAACGTCGGTGAACATCTTCATGTTGATCGTATCTACTATACGACTCATGCTCGACCTTTCGGTCTCCGTGTTCCGAGGCCATGTCTGCACATGCTAGGCTCGTCAAGTTAACCCTAAGTGTTTTCGCTGTGTAAAACTGTCTTACACCCGTTGTATGTGAACGTAAGAATCCATCACACCCGATCATCACGTGGTGCTTAGAAGCGACGAACTGTAGCAACGGTGCACAGTTAGGGGAGAACACTTCTTGAAATTTTGTAAGGGATCATCTTATTTACTACCGTCGTCCTAAGTAAACAAGATGCATAAACATGATAAACATCACATGCAATCAAATAGTGACATGATATGGCCAATATCATTTTGCTCCTTTTGATCTTCATCTTCGGGGCTCCATGATCATCATCGTCACCGGCATGACACCATGATCTCCATCATCATGATCTCCATCATCGTGTCTTCATGAAGTTGTCACGCCAACGACTACTTCTACTTCTATGGCTAACGCGTTTAGCAATAAAGTAAAGTAAGTTTACATGGCGTTCTTCAATGACACGCAGGTCATACAAAAAATAAAGACAACTCCTATGGCTCCTGCCGGTTGTCATACTCATCGACATGCAAGTCGTGAATCCTATTACAAGAACATGATCAATCTCATACATCACATATCATTCATCACATTCTTCTTGGCCATATCACATCACATAGCATACCCTGCAAAAACAAGTTAGACGTCCTCTAATTGTTGTTGCATGTTTTACGTGGCTGCTATGGGTTTCTAGCAAGAACGTTTCTTACCTACGCAAGACCACAACGTGATATGCCAATTGCTATTTACCCTTCATAAGGACCCTTTTCATCGAATCCGTTCCGACTAAAGTGGGAGAGACTGGCACCCGCTAGCCACCTTATGCACCAAGTGCATGTCAATCGGTGGAACCTGTCTCACGTAAGAGTACGTGTAAGGTCGGTCCGGGCCGCTTCATCCCACAATACCGTCGAAACAAGATTGGACTAGTAACGGTAAGCATATTGAACAACATCAACGCCCACAACTACTTTGTGTTCTACTCGTGCAAAGAATCTACGCAATAGACCTAGCTCATGATGCCACTGTTGGGGAACGTAGCAGAAATTCAAAAATTTCCTACGTAACACCAAGATCTATCTATGGAGAGACCAGCAACGAGTAGAAAGGGGAGTGCATCTACATACCCTTGTAGATCGCTAAGCGGAAGCGTTCAAGTGAACGGGGTTGATGGAGTCGTACTCGTCGTGATTCAAATCACCGATGATCAAGTGCCGAACGGACGGCACCTCCGCGTTCAACACACGTACAGCCCGGTGACGTCTCCCACGCCTTGATCCAGCAAGGAGAGAGGGAGAGGTTGAGGAAGACTCCATCCAACAGCAGCACAACGGCGTGGTGGTGGTGGAGGAGCGTGGCAATCCCGCAGGGCTTCGCCAAGCACCATGGGAGAAGAGGAGGAGGGAGAGGGGCAGGGCTGCACCAACGAGAGATCAAATCGCGTGTTATGGGCAGCCCCTAGGCCTCATATATATAGGGGAAGGGGAGGGCTGCGCCCCCTTTAGGGTTTCCCACCCCAAGGGGCGGCGGCCAGCCTCCAGATGGCATCTGGTGCGGCGGCCAAGAGGAGGGGGAGGAGTCCATCCTCCCCAAGGCACCTCGGAGGTGCCTTCCCCTCGAGGACTCTTCCCTCTAGGGTTCCCTAGGCGCATGGGCCTCTTGGGGCTGGTGCCCTTGGCCCATGTAGGCCAAGGTGCACCCCCTACAGCCCATGTGGCCCCCCGGGGCAGGTGGCCCCACCCGGTGGGCCCCCGGGACCCTTCCGGTGGTCCCGGTACAATACCGATGACCCCGAAACTTGTCCCGATGGCCGAAACAGGACTTCCTATATATAAATCTTTACCTCCGGACCATTCCGGAACTCCTCGTGATGTCCGGGATCTCATCCGGGACTCCGAACAACATTCGGTAACCACATACAAGCTTCCTTTATAACCCTAGCGTCATCGAACCTTAAGTGTGTAGACCCTACGGGTTCGGGAGACATGCAGACATGACCGAGACGTTCTCCGGTCAATAACCAACAGCGGGATCTGGATACCCATGTTGGCTCCCACATGTTCCACGATGATCTCATCGGATGAACCACGATGTCAAGGACTTAATCAATCCCGTATTCAATTCCCTTTGTCTAGCGGTATTTTACTTGCCCGAGATTCGATCGTCGGTATACCGATACCTTGTTCAATCTCGTTACCGGCAAGTCACTTTACTCGTTCCGTAACACATCATCCCGTGATCAACTCCTTGGTCACATTGCGCATATGATGATGTCCTACCGAGTGGGCCCAGAGATACCTCTCCGTTTACACGGAGTGACAAATCCCAGTCTCGATCCGCATAAAACAATAGATACTTTCGGAGATACCTGTAGTGCACCTTTATAGTCACCCAGTTACGTTGTGACGTTTGATACACCCAAAGCACTCCTACGGTATCCAGGAGTTACACGATCTCATGGTCAAAGGAAGAGATACTTGACATTGGCAAACCTCTAGCAAACGAACTACACGATCTTTTGTGCTAGTCTTAGGATTGGGTCTTGTCCATCACATCATTCTCCTAATGATGTGATCCCGTTATCAACGACATCCAATGTCCATAGCCAGGAAACCATGACTATCTGTTGATCACAACGAGCTAGTCAACTAGAGGCTCACTAGGGACATATTGTGGTCTATGTATTCACACGTGTATTACGATTTCCGGATAATACAGTTATAGCATGAATAAAAGACAATTATCATGAACAAGGAAATATAATAATAATACTTTTATTATTGCCTCTAGGGCATATTTCCAATAGGAAGATGTCCGAAGAGCTGAACTCCAAGATCGGCGCCCAATTTGGTTCGATGGGCATGGATACACGCGGTTCGGAGCCTATGGATGGAGATGAGTTCGTAACTCCGATGAACAGGCCTCGCTAGAGGTTGATCCTGTGTTCGGCTCTAACGCCGTTGAGTCTACGGCCTTCGTGGCAGGGCTGAGCTTCCCATCCTCGAATGGCGCGCTCTTCTCCGGATCTAGGGCTGGAGCGGTTACAAGTGATATCCCCCAAGCACAGTCCGATGACAGATTTAGGTCATGTCATCGTGGCGGCAGGGTGCAGCTGTCATGGTCTCGAATCCGTCGAAGATCAAGTCTCCGCGGATGTCAGCGGTGTAGTTCAAGCTTCCAAACCTGACCTGATGGCCAGGGGCGTAGCTGTCGATCTGCTCCAGATGGCCAAATGAGTTGGGCCGCAGTGCGAAGCCGCCGAATACGAAGATCTGTCCGGGGAGAAAAACCTCACCCTGGACTGCGTTATTGTAGATGATTGAAGGAGCCATCAAGCCTTATAGTTGGCGACACAGTGGAACTCTCAATGAAAGCACCAATGTCGGTGTCAAAACCGGCGGATCTCGGGTAGGGGGTCCCAAACTGTGCGTATGATGCTCTTTAATGTAATCGAGGACTCCCTCACCTTCTAACAGGCTTCGAGGTATGTAATGTAACTGTAAAGAAGAATATCACAGTGTAGACAGTAGCCCCTGATGTTCTGTTTGGTGTTCGAAAAGAAGAGCCGAACAGAGGATCAAATAATTTTCGTAGAAGTCTAACATAAGATGTATGTGTGAATAAGTAGGTGTCGCTGCTGGCTGCTGCCACTCATACTGTGGAGGTCTCCGGACTGAAGCAGAACCTGGAGCAGGCCGAGGAAGAGCTCGGCCTCGTGAAGAAGCAGCTTGAAGAAAGCAAAGGTATGCAGTAACCTGCGTGTATATTTAGGAAGGATGAATGGTTCGTGCTGATGAAAGCATCATGAACTTTATTAGGGGCCAATACCGAGGTGGCATCCCTCAAGAAGGCGTTAGCCGAGGCTGAAGACAAAGCGGCCAAGGAACGCGCCGCGTGCGAGAAGCAGGAGGCCCGGGTCAGCGAGGTCCAGCAAGAGCTCGAGGACGCCGTCAAGAAGTACGAGTCCTTGGAGCGTGATTCGAAGACTCAAGAGTCCGAACTTGCCAAGGCCATGTGACGTCCGGATAATTAAGCTACAGTAACCCTCTACTAATGATGCCACATCCCCATGATTACTGTCATTAATCTCGCGTTGATTCAAACCCGATTCAAATTCAAATTTAACATAAAGTCAAATTATTATTTCTTCAAGCGGTAAAACAAAAAAGTTCCATGGTTTATAAATATTCACTACCAATTTTTCATGAAAGAATTAACATTTTCAATATATAAAATTCCCCCTGGATATTAAAACAGTGGATCAACAACACCTTTTTATCCCATTTAAATATAAACTCAAACTTAATAAATTATTTTGAAACCAAAGTTTTTTTGTGGCAGTGTAAAATAATGCATAGTAATTATATGGAAAGGTTTTACATTTTACAAAAGTATTTTGATGCAAAACAAAGTACAAAACAGTAGCTAAATAATTAAACAGAATAAAAATTGAAAATAGTAGTAAAAAGAAAAAAAGGACCTCCTGGCAGATTTAGCAAAATAGGCCCAGCCCACCCCCACTTGTCCTCTTCCTCTCGCTAGAGGAGATAGGAGGGGGGGGGGGCGTGGCGGCCATCCGCAGGCGTCTCTGTCGTGCGGGAGGGCGCGTCGCCTCAAGCCGTGGCACTGGGTTGCCGACGCCATCGTCGTCTTCTTCGTGCTCGGCCGCCACGACCTCGCCGTAGATCCGTCACTCCGGTCCACTCTGGCCTCGTCGAGCTCGCCTACGACCTCCGCTGTGAGCGCCTCCCCTCGTACCCACACTTTTCCGTTTGATCCACCGTCGATTGGGTTGTCCCGTGCTCGTCCGCCATGGCCGATTCTTCCTGTAAGCTCAGTTCAGTACGTGCCCACGCCCCCCTGCTTCTGTTGTAACCGTTTCCTTGTTGCGCGCCCCGCCGCTAGTGCCGCCGCTGCCCCCCACGTGCGCCCACGCCCGCGCCCGGCCGTGCCTCCGCGCGCACCCGGCCGTGTCTCCGCGCGCGCCCGGCTGCGCGTGGCCTCGCCCGCTGCTCGTCCCTGCTGCTTCGATGATGCGCTGCTGCTGCTCTCGCCGCTGTGTTGCTGCTGCCGTGTTGCTGCTCCTGCGTGTCGCTGCTTACTGCTACTTCTGCTACTCGCTAGCTGAGGTGATGCGCTACGGCTGCTCGTTGCTTAGCTGCAGCTGCTGGCCATGGCCGCCGTGGCCTTGTGCCCGTGCGTGCTAAGTGCTAACCATGGCTAGCTCTGTGTGTGCGTGTGTGTTTTGGGTGTGTATGGCCGGCCCAAATACTACTTTAGGGACTAATTTATTTGTTAGTCTAATTAGTATTACTAGTTAATTAGTCCAATAGTAGATGACATGTGGACCCACTATAGTTTAAAGAATTTTTTTAAAAAAAACACCTAAGTCATACACTACTGCCAGACTATAGTCCTACACTATTCGTATGTTGACTAGTGTACATTTGACTGGGTCAACCGAACCCCACCGGCCCCACTGCCATACACTACGGCCAGACTAGCACTAAGTGACAGAAGTATTTTGCTGTTTTATATTCAAATTAAAACAATTCTGTAAATTTAGAAAATAAACTAAAAACTTTAAAAAATGATATAAAATAATCCGTAGCTCGGATGAAAAAACTTTGCACATGAAAGTTGCTCAAAACGACGAGACAAATTCGAATACGCGGCCCGTTCGTCAGCCACACGTCCCTAGCATAGCAAACCTGCAACATCTCACCTCTGGTCATCTGTCCGAAAACGCGAAACCCCGGAGATACTTTCCCAGATGTTTCCCCCTTCGCCAGTATCACCCACTACCACGTTAGGGCACACCGAGCGCCGTTACTTGTCATGTCATGCATCGTCATGCATATGTTTGCATTATATTTATTGTTTCTTCCCCCTCTTCTCTCGCTAGACACCGAGACCGACGCTGCTGCTATCCAGTACGACTACGGAGTTGACGACCCCTCCTTCTTGCCAGAGCAAGCAGGCAAGCCCCCCCCCCCTTGATCACCAGATATTGCCTATTCTTCTCTTTACTGCTTGCATTAGAGTAGTGTAGTATGTTACTGTTCGGTTAATCCTATCATGTTGCATAGCATGTCATTGTTGCTACATCTGTTGATACCTTACCTACAATCCTAAATGCTTAGTATAGGATGCTAGTTTATCATCTGTGGCCCTACATTCTTGTCCGTCTGCCTTGCTATACTATTGGGCTGTGATCACTTGGGAGGTGATCACGGGTATATACTATACATACATACATAATATTCAGATGGTGACTAAAGTCGGGTCGGCTCGTTGAGTACCCGCAAGTGATTCCGATGTGGGTGCTGGAAGGACAGGTGGCTCCATCCCGGCAGAGGTGGGCCTGGGTTCCCGACAGCCCCCGACTGTTACTTTGTGGCGGAGCGACAGGGCAGGTTGAGACCACCTAGGCGAGAGGTGGGCCCAACCCTGGTCGGCGTCCGTGGTTACTTCAAAATAACACGCTTAACGAGATCTTGGTATTTGATCTGAGTCTGGCCACTGGCCTATATGCACTAACCAACTACACGGGAACAGTTATGCGCACTCGACGTCGTGGTATCATCCGAAGCCTTCTTGACGTCAGCGACTAAGCGGCGCACGCCGGGTTGGACCGCATAACACAACTTCCTTTGTAATGGAGGTTGCTAGGTCTGCTCATCGGCCGCGTATGCAACGTGCAGGTGTACAATGTGTGATGGGCCCAGACCCCTGCGCGCATAGGATTTATACCGGCGTGCTGACCTCTCTGTTGTGCCTAGGTAGGGCGGCGACGTGTTGATCTTACGAGGCCGGGCATGACCCAGGAAAGTGTGTCCGGCCAGAGGGATCGAGCGTGTTGGGAAATGTGGTGCACCGCAGCAGGGAAGTTTATCTATTCGAATAGCCGTGTCCCTCGGTAAACGGACGACCCGGAGTTGTACCTTGACCTTATGAAAACTAGAACCGACTACTTAATAAAACATACACAGACAAGTTCCAGAGACAACCCGGTGATCGCTTTCCCACAGGGCGACGAGGGAGGATTGTCGGGTAGGATTATGCTATGTGATGCTACTTGGAGGACTTCAATCTACTCTCTTCTACATGCTGCAAGATGGAGGCTGCCAGAAGCATAGTCTTTGATAGGACTAGTTATCCCCCTCTTATTCTGGCATTCTGCAGTTCAGTCCACTGATATTGCCCCTTTACACAGATACCCATGCATATTTAGTGTAGATCCTTGCTTGCGAGACTTTGGATGAGTACTCACGATTGCTTTGCTCCCTCCTTTCCCCTTTTTCCTCTTCTTCCCGGACGTCGCAACCAGATGGTGGAGCCCAGGAGCCTGACGCCACTGTCGATGACAACCCCTACTACACCGACGGTGCCTACTACTATGTGCACGCCGCTGGCGACGACCAGGAGTAGTTTAGGAGGATCCCAGGCAGGAGGCATGCGCCTCTTTCGATCTGTATCTCAGTTTGTGCTAGCCATCTTATGGCAACTTGTTTGACATATGTCTGTACTCAGATATTGTTGCTTCCGCTGACTCGTTTATGTTCGAGCACTTGTATTCGAGCCCTCAAGGCCCCTGACCTGTAATATGATGCGTGCATGACTTATTTTACTTTTAGAGTTGTGTTGTGATATCTTCGCGTGAGTCCCTGATCTTGATCGTACACATGTGCGTGTATGATTAGTGTACGATTGAATCAGGGGTGTCACAAGTTGGTATCAGAGCCGACTGCATGTTGGAATCCCCTTCCAAACTCCTTGGCCAAAGTTGAGTCTAGTCATTGAAAAAGTTTTTACTAACTTGGTTGTGCGGCTTACGGGCCCATGTCGCCATTGGGTGGTATTAGGATCTTTTACTCCTCGTCTATGCTCTAGGACTCTGATCTCTCTTCTATTTGGGTTAAATGATTTTTCTAACTCCAACTCTAGGTTCTTGTAACTATTTCTCCCGAAGAGCCCTCATTCCGGAAGATCGCCTGCTTCGTCACAAGATTCTGAGGATATCCCTCGATATTTTCCCCAGACCCTTGTGCTCATCGCCTTTGCAATTCACTGCCACCGATATATCCCTATGGATATCTGCATGCACTTGTCATTCTCATGGTCATTTCTCGTCGCTCTTGTTGTTACAAGATGCCTCGAACTATTCTCTGTTGCCCCGAGAATCCTTGGAGTTTACTGTCTTGCAATTTTATTTCGCATGAAAAACCTTACGGTTTTTCCCTCCCATTTATCGAGGATCCGTTCTTCTCAATTGTCCATGTGTCTCACAAAATTCTCCGAAATACTTATCGATCTTTTGAAAATCCTCTACAACCTGTTATTCTTGAAATTCTTGCTTGCTTGCATTATGGTTAATTTCATATGACTAGTAGTCCTCAATAGCATCCCTTGTCTTAGTCATTTTGAGCCTATTGATTCAATATGTGCGTACGCACGCAGTCATCAGGTTATCCTTTTTAAAATTATCTTTTCGACTCAGACGTCATTCCGGACATGAGTTGGTTCTCGGTAATTCAAACCTTTATTGATTGTCCAACTAAGTGTTTTCAACTTATCCATCCTTGATCAGAGCGTCTGCTTCTGATCCTTCGTTTTGGAAACCATAATTTCTTTCTATTTAAGCATCAAACTAATCAGGTGATTCTTGAATCTCATGCCTCTACATTCTTTCTTCCTCTGAGTGAGTACCAATACTCACATCAGCTCTGTTGTGGATCGCCCGATCCATTTTTGGATTTTTATCTGACAGTGTCCTTCATATTCAATCACCTCGTGAGTTCTTCCCCTGATACATAATGCCTTTGGTAAATTGTATCCTCTGCTTTCGAGCTCGTGTATTTACTTTTTAAACTTGTGGTATATGTTACTAAGATGCCCGATGGGTTGGACCTATGCTTTTCCTAATCTGTGTGAACCCGAAAGATTTCACCGGTTGTAATCATCTAGTATTTCACTAGGTAAAACTTTCAACACTAATGCCATCTACGAAACGAGAAGTGAATGTAAGGTTATGCATTAGAGAAGTGGGAGTCGACCTTGAACTTTGTGTTCATGCCCATGGACATGATGTAGATCCTATCAAGGAAGCTTCTTGTAAGAATAACTATTTCCTTGATAAATATCATCTGGTATCTGTGAATTGATCCTTTGCAACCGGGGTTTCGACCATGTTCTCCTTTGAATACCATTTCTCGTGCAAGTTTAAGCACTTGTCTGTTGCAGAGCAATACCCCAGTCCAACCTCTACTTTGATCTGTCGTTGAGTATTACCCCCTGATATTTCAAGATTATCCCGGAACTGCATACATTCTTATGAGTTCTTCATTAAGTAGTACATCTCACTGATTCCAGTTTTTCACGGGCTCCCAGATACTAAACACTCAAAGACACCGATAATTGAACCGAGTTCACATTATGGTTCAATAACTCTTAGTAATCTTCTTTACTTACGAGTTCGTACTCGATCACGTCATTCCTAGCCTGCTCGACTATAGCATTATCGTGCCGATTTTAACTGTGTTACATGTTCCTTACTCCCGGAGCACAACTTTCGATGATGAGCTAAGCTTACGTCGATTTCCTCATCTCATCGTTTTACCTCTAACAGCAAACTTGCTTTCGAGTTTGTGTCATATCTGTGGTTCCAATAATCTTTTGTTGCATCAACCGTTTGCTCAATGCAGTCGCTGTTCCATTGCTTCTTCGTGGAGCCTCTCGACATAATTTGTCGTGATCATCATCGACATTTTGAATCCTTCCAAAATATCAATTAAATTCATGACGATAAGTGCCATCCTCATCCCTTGGTAATTTGAGTTACCATTGACAACATCCTTGCCTTCCTTCCATCACAAACTTGTTCATGTTATGGATGCAACTTACCTTCCAGCTAAACCCGGGCATGGGCAGCCCGGCCCGACGACCCGGCCCGAGCCCAGCCCAAAAAACCCGGGTCGGGCCGGGCTTGACATTCGGGCCGGGCTCGGGCTTTGTTTTGCAGCCCAAAAGATAGTTCAGGCTGGGCTCAGGCTTCAGTTTTTTCGTATTTCAGGCCGGGCTTTCGGGCTTCGGGCCGGGCTTGCACGTGCGCGTACTAAAAACAGCATTCGGGTCGGGCTTTCGGGCTTCGGGCTTGATTTCGGGCCAGGCTCGGGCTTGAAAATATGGAGTATTTCAGGCTTCGGGCCGGGCTCGGGCTTGAGAAATGAAGGTCGGGCTTTTACAAGCCCGGCCCGAAACCCGGCCCGGCCCGACGTTTGCCCAGGTTTACTTCCAGCTTGTATTATGTTCTACCTTGAAGTATTACTATCTTTTATGTCAAGGATGTTGTGAGGATTGCTCCACCTCTTAAGAGTTCCTGGTATAGTGATACTTCTCACCATCACTATTAATTCTTAGGCCCCATGTTGATTCTAACCGGGACACCAACAAGTGAACGGTACTGTTTGGAATTCTGCCCGTCTAGTAACCCTATTGCTTTGAAGTTAATGGTCGATAGCTTCATTCTAAGTCTATTTCTTATTGAATCATCATTCGAACATTGATCGTGCTACCTAAGCCCATATCCCGGGTGCACCTTTCAACCAATGTTTAATGGTGTATGGTTTCCTTGAGAGCATACATCATTATATCATTTGATCTTACAAATGTTATTTCCTTGTTCACATAATTGTGCAAATCCATCTTTTTGGAAATCTCAATGAATTGTTGCTGAGTGCATCAACCACCTCCTCATCCTCTCCTTGGTTTAATGATGAACTCATGATTCAAAACATGCTTCCATAGTTCATTTCTCGAGAGTCTTGCAACACCATCTATTCAAATTGTGTTGCACCCCTTCCTTCTCAGGCAACATGAGTCTGAGATATCCTAACACCAATCAGATCTGAATCTCGGTCAAATATGATGGTTGGAACATATTTCCAAGATTTATAGCATTGGTCTTTATATGCATCGGTAAGGTGATGTAATACCTAGCACACCTGGTTGAAGGACCTATTGTTATAGTTTCCCTTTGAGCAAGGTTATCCATTCTTCCATGAGGAAATTGTAAGACTTATTCTGTAAGTTGTTCCTGATGGATCCATTGTGTAATTCAAAGTTGATCTTTACATGATAACCATGACAATGCTATCTCAAAGCATGTATGTGGCAAAAATTCCCTTATCAATTATTGAAACACCGTTATATGGATAATGTCATGGAATTTTCTCTCCCATTATCTAAAGGGTTTTATATTTATATCTTGCCATGGATATCATGCTCTTCTTGTCCTTGGGGAGGATATACCCCTGAAATCCATGTTTAAACACATTTTCCTTTCCACTGTTTTGTTTAAATTTTCTAGTAATCTGACTTAACTGAGCAGTGACAGTTCCCTGCTTATGTAAGCACCTCGATGTCCAAACTCTGCCAGTAAGACCCTGTTACTATTGTTGATGACATTTCGGTAGCCACCGATTGACGAGAACTTTGCCTAAATGGTCTGCCTCGTACAACGAGCAAGGAAATGGTTCCCTTCGTCCTCGCCCTTGGTATCGACATTGTTGCCGACATAACTGATAGGCTACCTTCTAACATGTCTTGCCATCATGATCGTGCAAGAGGTCAACGCCCTTTCTACCTTCAACCCACATGGTGGGCCCATAACCCACAACTCCACAGGATCAAAACCTGACTCTCCTGCACCGCCGGTTTCCAAAGTTATTCCTCGCGCATGGCCTCATATGTAATTCACGAGCCACCTTCCTAGTGATCTATTCTGGTAACAAACGCAATACTCAATCTCGTTGCTCTGGACCCCTTACGCACGTTGCTTCAGACATCGAACGATTGCCTATCCGTTTGAAACTTCTCATGGTACCTCCTTACTTTGCTCTCAATATTTCTTCAGTTTCAATTCAAGAGTTACTTTCCGCCACCTTCTCCAATGTTATCGACCAGATAGTCAACCTTGTAGAGGTCCGTTTTCCCGGAATACACCCTTTATTCTTTCATAAGTACGATGGAGTTCCCGAAGAAAGGATGCTGACTTCGTCATGATGACCTGAAGTAGAGAAACGAAGACATCAACATAATGGATCAACTTCTTCGAGAAGAGCAACCAAGACCGAGAACATTCGCTAGAGTTTTGTAACCAGAACCTCCCCCTTACACCTCTTAAATCTCGGGACGAGATTTCTTGTAGTGGAGGAGAATTGTGACGTTCGGATAATTAAGCTACAATAACCCTCTACTAAGGATGCCACATCCCCACGATTACTGTCATTAATCTCGCGTTGATTCAAACCCGATACAAATTCAAATTTAAAATAAAGTCAAATTATTATTTCTTCAAACGGTAAAACAAAAATGTTCGGTGGTTTGCAAATATTCACTAACAATTTTTCATGAAAGAATTTACATTTTTCAATATATCAAATTCCCCCTGGATATTAAAACAGTGTATCAACAACACCTTTTTATCCCATTTAAATATAAACTCAAACTTAATAAATTATTTTGACCCCAAAGTTTTTTTGTGGCAGTGTAAAATAATGCATAGTAATTATATGGCAAGGTTTTACATTTTACAAAAGTATTTTTATGCAAAAGAAAGTACAAAACAGTAGCTAAATAATTAAATAGAATAGAAATTGAAAATAGTAGTAAAAAGAAAAAAAGGACCTAAACTACTGGACCCCCTGGCAGATTTAGCAAAATAGGCCCAGCCCACCCCCGTCTTGATCATTCCCCCCCTCGATCCCCATCGTTCCCCTTCCTCTCTGGACCGAATCAATCTCGTGAGATCCCACGGTGATCGCTGCCCCGTCGTCGTTGTCACGGCCACTGGCGTCTCCGTCGCGCGGGAGGGCGTCTAGGAGCTCCACCAAGCTCGACTTAATCGGTCCCGGGCGTCGCCTCAAGCTGTGGCACTGGGTTGCCGACGCCATCGTCGTCTTCTTCGTGCTCGGCCGCCACGACCTCGCCGTAGATCCGTCACTCCGGTCCACTCCGGCCTCGTCGAGCTCGCCTACGACCTCCGCTGTGAGCGCCTCCCCCCCTCCCCCCCCCCCCCCCCCCCCCCCCCCTTTTTCCGTTCGATTCTGCCGTCGATTGGGTTGTCCCGTGCTCGTCCGCCATGGTCGATTCTTCCTGTAAGCTCAGTTCAGTACGTGCCCACGCCCCCCTGCTTCTGATGTTCCCGTTTCCTTGTTGCGCGCCCCGTCGCTAGTGCCGCCGCTGGCCCCCGTGCGCGCCCACGCCCACGCCCGGCCGTGCCTCCACGCGCGCCCGACTGCGCGTGGCCTCGCCCGCTGCTCGTCCCTGCTGCTTCGATGATGCGATGCTGCTGCTCTTGCCGCTGTGCTGCTGCTACCGCGTTGCTGCTCCTGCCTGTCGCTGCTTACTGCTACTTCTGTTGCTCGCTAGCTGAGGCGATGCGCTACAGATGCTCGTTGCTTAGCTGCGGCTGCTGCCTACTGCAGCTGCTGGCCATGGCCGCCGTGGCCTTGTGCCCGTGCGTGCTAAGTGCTAACCATGGCTAGCCCTGTGTGTGCGTGTGTGTTTTGGGTGTGTATGGCCGGCCCAAATACTAGTTTAGGGACTAATTTAGTTAGTTAGTCTAATTAGTATTACTAGTTAATTAGTCCAATAGTAGATGACATGTGGACCCACTGTAGTTTAAAGAAAAACAAAATTAAAAAAAAACAACTAAGTCAATGACATATGGCCTCCTACACTATTCATATGTTGACTAGTCTACATTTGACTGGGTCAACCGGACCCCACCGGCCCCACTGTCATACACTAAGGGGCTGTTCGGGTTCTCTCCGCTCCAGAACTGCTCTCTCGGAGCGAGCGGAGCAGCCCCAAACGTTGTAACTCCGCAGAGTCAGCGGAGCGGAGCGGAGTCAGCAGTAGCTCAAAATTGTGGAGCGGCAAATGAGCTGATCTGCAGATCCTAGAAACGAGGGAGTTCATGGAATTTACGGATGTATGCCACCGATAAGTGAAACTTACCGGTTCGATAGAGTTTGTTTCTCGCGCTCGTCACGTTTTCAGCCCCGAACGGGCCGGTAGCTTGACCAACCTCCCTTTAGCACGGGCCACAAAACAGATTATTGGGCTTTCAGCCCAACTCACGAAGCGGAGTGGAGCTAGCGAGGCGAACGGTTTTTTTGGCTCACACGATCGATCGAAGAGCTGGAATTCACTTCGAGGAGCGGAGCGCAGGATTTTGTGGAGCCAGCGGACTGCCGAACAGGGCCTAAGGCCAGACTAGCACTAAGTGACAAAAGTATTTTGCTATTTTATATTCGAATTAAAAGAATTATGTAAATTTAGAAAATGAATGAAAAACTTTAAAAAGTAATATAAAATAATCCGTAGCTCGGATCAAAAAACTTTGCACATGAAAGTTGCTTCGAACGACGAGATGAATCCGAATACGCGGCCGGTTCGTCAGCCACACATCCCTAGCATAGCAAACCTGCAACATTTCACCCCGGGTCATCTGTCTGAAAACGCGAAACCCCGGGGATACTTTCCCGGATGTTTCCCCTTTTCGCCAGTATCACCTACTACCACGTTAGGGCACATCGAGCGTCGTTACTTGTCATGTCATGCATCGTCATGCATATGTTTGCATTATATTTGTTGTTTCTTCCCCCTCTTCTCTCGCTAGACACCGAGACCGACGCTGCTGCTATCCAGTACGACTACGGAGTTGACGACCCCTCCTTCTTGCCAGAGCAACTAGGCAAGCCCCCCCTCCTTGATCACCAGATATTGCCTATTCTTCTCTTTACTGCTTGCATTAGAGTAGTGTAGCATGTTACTGTTCGGTTAATCCTATCCTGTTGCATAGCTTGTCATTGTTGCTACATCTGTTGATACCTTACCTACAATCCTAAATGCTTAGTATACGATGCTAGTTTATCATCTATGGCCCTACATTCTTGTCCGTCTGCCTTGCTATATTATTGGGCTGTGATCACTTGGGAGGTGAGCACGGGTATATACTATACATACATACATACATAATATTCAGATGGTGACTAAAGTCGGGTCGGCTCGTTGAGTACCCGCAAGTGATTCTGATGTGGGGGCTGGAAGGACAGGTGGCTCCATCTCGGTAGAGGTGGGCCTTGGTTCCCGATGTCCCTTGACTGTTACTTTGTGGCGGAGCGACAGGGCAGGTTGAGACCACCTAGGCGAGAGGTGGGCCTGGCCCTGGTCGGCGTCCGTGGTTACTTCAAAATAACACGCTTAACGAGATCTTGGTATTTGATCCGAGTTTGGCCACTGGCCTATACGCACTAACCAAATACGCGGGAACACTTATGGGCACTCGACGTCGTGGTATCCGTCGAAGCCTTCTTTACATCAGCGATTGAGCGGCGCGCGCCGGGTTGGACCGCGTAACGCAACTTCCTTTGTAATGGAGGTTGCTAGGTCTGCTCACCGGCCGCGTACGCAACATGAAGGTGTGCAATGGGCGATGGGCCCAGACCCCTGCGCGCATAGGATTTAGACCGGCGTGCTGACCTCTCTGTTGTGCTTAGGTAGGGCGGCGACGTGTTGATCTTCTGAGGCCGGGCATGACCCAGGAAAGTGTGTCCGGCCAGAGGGATCGAGCGTGTTGGGAAATATGGTGCACCCCTGCAGGGAAGTTTATCTATTCGAATAGTTGTGTCTTTCGGTAAAAGGACGACCCGAAGTTGTTCCTTGATCTTATGACAACTAGAACTGGATACTTAATAAAACACACCCAGACAAGTTCCAGAGACAACTCGGTGATCGCTTTCCCACAGGGCGACAAGGGGAGGATTACCGGGTAGGATTATGCTATGCCATGATACTTGGAGGACTTCAATCTACTATCTTCTACATGCTGCAAGATGGAAGCTGCTAGAAGCGTAGTCTTCGATAGGACTAGCTATCCCCCTCTTATTCTGGCATTCTGCAGTTCAGTCCACCGATATTGCCCCTTTACACAGATACCCATGCATTTGTAGTGTAGATCCTTGCTTGCGAGTACTTTGGATGAGTACTCACGGTTGCTCTGCTCCCTCCTTTCCCCCTTTTCCTCTTCTTCCCGGACGTCGCAACTAGATGGTGGAGCCTAGGAGCCCGACACCACTATCGATGACGGCCCCTGCTACACCGACGGTGCCTACTACTACGTGAAGGCCGCTGGCGACGACCAGGAGTAGTTTAGGAGGATCCCAGGAAGGAGGTCTGCGCCTCTTTCGATCTGTATCTCAGTTTGTGCTAGCCATCTTATGGCAACTTGTTTGACTTATGTCTGTACTCAGATATTGTTGATTTCGTTGACTCGTTTATGTTCGAGCACTTGTATTCGAGCCCTCGAGGCCCCTGGTTAGTAATATGATGCTTGTATGACTTATTTTACTTTTAGAGTTGTGTTGTGATATCTTCCCGTGAGTCCCTGATCTTGATCATACACATTTGCGTGCATGATTAGTGTACGATTGAATCAGGGGTGTCACAGGCCCGCCAGAGCGCACAAGATGCCCGAGCTGAAGCCCAGAGTGCCCTCCAAGAATTCCAGGCGGCCAAGAAGATTGCAGTGGGTAAGGTTTTTATTATGCAAAGCAAGTATGTCAAAACGTTCCTTTTGGTGACCCGAATTTTGAGTTCTCCAGGAGGGTTTGCGGATCTGCCACGCAGCATATCAGATGCTGCGAAGTTCTATCGAGCCAAAGAAAGGAGCTCTACGGAGAAGATGGTCTGGTCTCAATACCTTGGACCAGAACATCCGGTGCCCTTTAGCGACCAGCTGAAACAGATGGTCGAGCTACACAAGGCGGCCGAACTGGCCGTGAAACACTTAATAATTCGGCTATGGCATGCCGAGCCCATGCCTAGTAGCTACTTCGGACTCGTGAAGCGTCTTGTCAGTGCCTGCCCGCGACTTGCAGTCATAAAGTGGTCGGTTTGCATTGAAGGTACGCGGATGGCTTTTGCCTGCGCTAACATGCATTGGGCGAAGATGGACGCCACGAAGCTGATGACCGAGGGGCCACCTGAGGGCAAGGAGCACCGCCGACCCGAGCTGTACTATGAAAGTGTCCTGGAAGGATCCCCACTTGTGGCGGAGCAATGTGGCAAGGATATCATTTTCTCATAAAAGCATTTATTTAATCTTGTCCTGTAATGTGAAACAAGATCTTTATGTGATATAATGCTTGTTGATTTAAAATTTTACCTCTTGTGCGGCCGTTTATGAAATTTGAGAGTTGGCCAGTCGTCGGCTTCTACCCCCACGTAGATAGTACGTGGGTGCTCGGGATAAATCTAAACACTCTTTATCCAAAAAGATTATCCTTTAAGGAGGTGTTTAGCGCAACGAACAAGGCAATCGGACTATACAACTTTATCACCCTCACTTACCCATAGGAGTTCTACAATTTTTAAATTTTGGCATAGCACCTGGTATTCGGAAGGCTGAAGTTGGGGCGCTATACACGCCTAACCTGATAAAAACCGATTCCTCGCATAAAGCGGAATTTTTTTTCTAAGGATTTGGAAACCTCTCGAACAGCTGACCAGCTCTCGCCGCATCATGAAATTCGGTTTTTGGCTTTCTCTACTGAGGTGCTCATCCGAAAGAACCGAGACACAATCGCAGTAGTTCTCCCTTTACTACCCTAGCCGATATAATGGAATGTAAGGTAGTAAGAACAGGAGCCGGGCAACCCAACTATTGACCAAAGACATGATTCAGAGCCGATGCATATAATGCCATAAGTTTGGGGTGCCGAACTATACTATAAGAGTGTTCGGACTTTCTTGCCGTGTTATGGGGTACACTGAAGCCCCTGGCGAATTAAGGCATACCAGAATGTGTCGTGGTTCTAAGTCTGACAGTAGTGTAGGGGGGGTACTAAGGAGAGGCAAGGTCCTAGATATGGAGTAGTTGTGCACACAAGTGTTTTACGAGTTCAGGCCCTTCTCGGAGGAAGTAACAACCCTACGTCTCGGTGCCCGAAGGCGGTCGACTGGATTATATGTGTGAGAGTTACAGGGGTGCGAACCCTTCTGCCAGTGGAGGGGGGTGGCTTATATAAAGGATGCCAAGACCCCAGCCAGCCCACGTAGCGGAGGGTTTAAAGTACATTAAGGTCAGGCGTTACTGGTAACGCCTTACATAAAGTGTCATCACGACCATAAAGACTACTTAATTATAGACCGTTTGGACACAGAGTAGATCTTAAACTCCTGGTGGTCAAGTGAGTCTTCACGGTCGAGTGTCTTCATGTTCGTCGAGTGTCTTCCAGTCCGTCGAGTGGAGTCCCTCTTGGTCGACTGGAAGACGGCTTCTTCTAAAGATGTCCTCGGGGAGGGTACCTTGGACAGGTCCATGACCCTACCCTAGGTACATGACTTCATCATTAGCCCCCGAATGGATCGAGGTTTGAGTGAGGAAGGAGTTGGCAATCTTTCCGACCTGTTTCCTGGTGTTGTAAATGCGTTTCGCTCTGGATCAATGACTTTCAAGTGAGGATGTCAACTTTCTTTCAGTCGCCTTGATCCATTCTTTATATCTGTCGAGTGAACTTCATGAACTTGGAGATTTCCGAGCGACGGATCGCAGGAGATCTTCCGTCTGACAAGTTGTCCTGCGGTTAGCGGATTTAATGGGATCCGAATTTTGGGAAGCGCGCGAAGCGGGGAAGACCGCGGTACTAGATGGGATAAGGCAGAGACGCCTCGATTCCCGCACTGCCTTTTTCGCCACGTATCGGTCGCGCGACTGTTTCGGGATTTGACAGGATTGCCTGGGCCTACCTGTCAGCCACTCGGAAGCGACTCCATATAAGGAACCGGGCGGAGGTTTCTGAACAGTGCCCCCTCATTTTCCCCTCCCTCGTCTCCAGATTCATCCGCTGCGCTCGCCAACTGCTCAGCGCCGCTGCTCCGTTCCAGCCTCGTCGGCGACAATGGTGAAGGAGAGGGCGGCGGCTTTGGAGCGGGCGAAGAAGGCGACGACGAAGGCGAAGGGAAGAGCGCCCAGTCGGGGCGGATCCTCGTCGCGGTCCGGCCTGCCGCAAGGCTGGATCCAGCGAGATTGGATCCGCTCGACCATCACGCAGAAGGATCTCGACGACCTGACCAACGAGGGACTGATCCCCCATGGGTCAGCGAGGCTTCCGGGGAAGGAGTGGCAGCCGCAACCTCAGGAGGGTGAGTGCGTCCTCCTAGCCACCCATGTAGATCGCGGTTTCTCTCTGCCACTGAACCTTTTCTTCCGGGGGTTTCTAAACTTTTTTGGTGCACAACTCCACCACTTCACGCCCAACTCCATTGCCTACCTTGCTGCTTTCATATCTTTGTGTGAAAACTTCCTGGGTTGCCGGCCGCACTGGGGCCTCTTCAAACACATTTTCACCTGCCGCTCCCAGACGGTGAAAAAGGCTAGCCCGAATGACGAGAGAACCCAAGTTATTCAGATGTGCGGGGGCCTCGGGGTTCAGATGAGGAGCAAGAGTGCCTTTCCAGCCATGACCCTTCCCGAGTCAGTTCGAGGGTGGCAGTCAACCTGGTTTTACTGCCAAGACCAGTCGACGCCAGGACAGTCGACTGGTCTCCCTCCGTTCTCCATGGACCGAGTGAACAAGCCATCTTCTCTGAAGGTGCTCCCGGAGGAGAAGGCTTAGGTTAGGATGCTGATGGAGCGTGTGGTCCAGCTCATTCGCGACGGAGTGACAGGCATGGATCTTCTAGAGGTCTTCCTTCGACGGCACATTCAGCCACTTCAGTATCGGGGGCATCCAATGTGGCTGTACTCTGGTCCTGAAGACACCTCTCGGGTCCACCCGGAGGAGGTCGATGATGTCACTCTGGAGAGGTGGATGACCTCCATCACAGGGAACAGGGACAACCCTCATGGAGCCAGGAGGATCCCGCCACTCGACCAGTCCTACGAGCCGGACAAGGTTTGACCACATTCTTCCGACTGTACCTCTTGTTTTCTTCATTCCGTTTTGTTGCAATCTGGTCGACTGAAAATTCGTTTGTTGCCTTCCAGATCACTACCGAGATGTACTCGATGCCCAACGGGGCGCATGAACAGACTGAAGAAGAAGAAGGAAGCGGAGGCGAAAGCCAGGAGGAGTGGGAGTCGGACGGCGACGAGGGTGATGAAGATGCTGGTTCTGAAGAGGAAGAGGAGGAGGCAGTCGAGCCTCCTCGCACTGAAAGACGGTCCAAGCTCGCCCACGACCCTGCAGTCGAGCATGACAAGGGAGTCGTGCCTGCTGGGCAATCGACGAAATGCCCTCGAACGACTTCTCTGGTGCCGACTGAGAAAGCGTCGAAGCAACCCCGAGCGGCACCGACAAAACCGGCGAAGGCCTTACCGAAGATGAGGATGGAGATTCCGACTGTTTCTGGGTAATAGCATAACTCATGTTTTCCTTTTATCATGGGTATATTCTAGGTCGACCCGATCGTTGACCGACTGGTTTCTGAAATCGCAGTGCTGCTACTTCTGAGACTTCAACCAGGCATGAGGATCAAGAGATGGAGGATGCTGCTACTTCTCATCCTGGTATGATCTGTGCAGTTTCACTTTCGGTCGATTAGATCTTCATTTTTGACTTTGAACTTTTTCTGCAGCTCCACCTAGTGTTATCATTGATCTCCCTGACGATGAAGATGAAGCGCCACTGAGGCCAAGGAGGAGCAGGAAGTCGACTGCTGGCAAGACTGCTCAGGTTGCGTCAGCACCTGAACCATTGGTTCCGGAGGGGAGCAATGTTGCTCGAGCTACTGTGTCCTTTGTGGATTCGTTGACAAGTGCCCGTCCTCCATCGTCGAGTGCTGATCCACCTTCTCTCTTCTCTACATACCACATCCCGGAGGACCAAGCAGGCGCTACCAAGGAAGCCATACGCTAAGCGGGGATCATGTTGGAGCAGGTGAAGGCGATCCGAGCCGCCAGCCAAGCCGCTTACGACGCGAGTTCAGCTCTTCAGAGCAATGTCCAGGTTAGTTGAACACCGACTGAAAATCTTAGTGTTTGTCATGCACCCACTGGGTGTGTCGATTGGAATGTCTGTATTAGTGGGGGCACGCTGAGTGCACCCACTAGGTGTAGTCTCCGAGACTACGGTGGACTGCTGGCAGTCGACTGTAGTCTTTATGTCTTGAACTTCTTCTTGTGTTTTTTTTCTTGCTTCGCTCGAGCTGGTCAGATGGAATCATAGAACCAGTGGGGGCACTCTGAGTGCACCCACTGGGTGTAGTCCCCGAGACCGTGGTCGACTGCTGGTAGTCGGCTATGGTCTGAAGAATTATCTGTTTTTTTGTGTCTAACTGCTGACAGTTAGCTGTTTCCGGTCGACTGATCGATCCGAGCCGGTAGAACCAGTGGGGGCACTCTGAGTGCACCCGCTGGGTGTAGTCCCCGAGACTACAGTTGAGTATTTTGATTTGGCTGTAGTCTTAGAAGTGCTACGATTTTTCTCTTAGTCACTCGGAAGTGATCTATCTTTGATGTCTGTCGACTGATCTTTGGCAGAAATCTTGTTACCTTGTTTCTCGTTATACTGAGTTGGAGAACAAGCATATCCAGCTTGAACTTGATCTGAAGCTTGCCCAGGAGAACTTCACGAAGTCGAAGGAGGAGGCAAAAGGTATGTTTGGTGAGAATCTTGACGACTGTCCTTATTTTTGTCCATTTTTCAGTCTGATCTCACTGTCGTTTTGCAGATAAACTGAAGGATGCTCTGAAGAAGAAGGACCTTGACCTTGCCGAGGCGCAGAAAGCGGCTTCGGACAAGACAAAGCTTGCCGAAGATAAGTTGACTTCGATAAGCAAACTTGAAGAGGAGAATGCCACTCTGAAAGCTGCACTTGACGCGGCCAACAAGGAGGTCACCCAACAGAAGCGTGAGAAGATAGCCCTGAGTGACAAAGCTAGCGAACTGGCGGGACAAAAGAACGACTTGGAGGCTTATCTGGGAGGGCTCGCCAAGAAGTTATTCCTCATGCTCGAAGGTAACCCCTTATGTCCGACTGGTGATTACTGACTTGCTGTAGGAACATTAGCTTATCCTTGAATCGTGTCCACAGAATTCTGCCAAAACTTTGAAGAGGAGACTAGTCGAGTGGAAACTGGCTTGGATCCCATCAACTCTCCAATGAAAGATGAAGCCGCTATGAACGTGCTCCGCCTCGAGTCTCGTGTTGCTGCAGTGGTCGACTACCTTGCAAGACTGAAGGCTGCAACATCGCGCATCGACACATCACTCTGGCCAGAAGAAACACTTCAGAACGACCTCGAGTCTCTGATGACTCGACTGAACGAAGTTCCAAGTCGAGTGCAAGAATGGAAGAAGTCTTCTACCAGGTGTGGTGCCGATGTTGCACTGTCCTTAGTCCGCGCCCACTTCAAGGAAGCGAGAGAAGACAAGCTGGTGTCTCTCAAGGTGGCCAATACCAGGAAGCATGACTTCCGTTCTTTCATGGAGACCTTCATTGCTGCTGCCACTCGGATCGCAGACGGGATCGACCTGGACGAGTTTGTTGCGCCTTCCAGCCCTGCGCAGGAGGGGTAAATTTTTTTTTCGCTTGATGTCTTAAATTTGCCTCGGAATACCGAGTGGTCTTGTAACCGATAAACTTTAACAGGCTTGGTGCCTGAGCACTTCCGGATCTGTTAGGGCGTTATCCGAACTTGGTCTTACCGTTGAATATGTTTGCATGTCCTTCACTCGGCATATATTTTAGAACTGGTGATGTACTCTTGCAGGTTGGAGTTCAGGTTGCAGTCGACCTGCATCTTGTATTTGTGGAGAAGCTCAGGAGGAGAAAGTATCAGTCGACCTGCGCTTCCGCAGCTAAATTCTCGAGTGGGAGGTCTGCTCTCCACTTGGTAGGATTTTTGATACTTAGGCGAGCACTGGGCTGCAGCTAAGCCCCCGAGTGGGAGGTCTGCTCTCCACTCGGTAGGATTTTAAATACTTAGGCGAGCACTGGGCTGCAGCTAAGCCCTCGAGTGGGACGTCTGCTCTCCACTCGGCAGGATTTTAAAACACTTAGGCGAGCACTGGGTTGCAGCTAAGCCTCCGAGTGGGAGGTCTGCTCTCCACTCGGTAGGATTTTAAAACACTTAGGCGAGCACTGGGCTGCAGCTAAGCCCCCGAGTGGGAGGTCTGCTCTCCACTCGGTAGGATTTTAAACACTTAGGCGAGCATTGAGCTGCAGCTAAGCCCCCGAGTGGGAGGTCTGCTCTCCACTCGGTAGGATTTTAAAACACTTAGGCGAGCACTGGGCTGCAGCTAAGCCCCCGAGTGGGAGACAGGTTCACCACTCGGTAGGATTTTTATTGTTTCTCATTGTATTTGTGTCGTAGCTCGAAGGAGAAGGTAGCAGTCGACCTGCACCTTGTCGTCCTTGCGGATCGGAATGAATTTCATACTTAGGCGAGTGCTGGACTATAGCTAAGCCCCCGAGTGGGAGGTCTGTTCTCCACTCGGTAGGATTTTTAAACACTTAGGCGAGTACTGGACTGCAGCTAAGCCCCCGAGTGGGAGGTCTGCTCTCCACTCGGTAGGATTTTAAACACTTAGGCGAGCGCTGGGCTGCAGCTAAGCCTCCGAGTGGAAGGCTGGCTTACCACTCGGTAGGATTTTAAAACACTTAGGCGAGCACTGAGCTACAGCTAAGCCCCCGAGTGGAAGGCTGGCTTACCACTCGGTAGGATTTTATTTAAACTTAGGCGAAACGGATTCGCAGCTAAGCCTCCGAGTGGAAGGCTGGCTTACCACTCAGTAGGATTTTTTACAAATTTAGGCGAAACGGATTCGCAGCTAAGCCACCCGCTAGGGGATTGCTTTATGCGGACAAAAGTAATAACAATCACTGGGAAAATTATAACACTCTTGCTTTTGATAAATAAATTATAGAAGTACTTTTATTACAACTCATCCGAGTGGATTCTTAAGTATAGAAGGGGCAGAGCAGATCCGCATTCCAGGCTCGTGACTCGTCAATCTGGCGATCGATGTTGTAAAGGCGGTATGCTCCATTGTGGAGAACTTTGGTAACAATGAAGGGGCCTTCCCAAGTAGGGGCGAGTTTGTGCGGCTTCTGTTGGTCGACTCGGAGGACCAAGTCTCCTTCTTGGAAGGCTCGGCTCTTCACGTTTCTGGCGTAGAATCGACGCAAGTCTTGCTGATAGATGGTCGATCGGATCATGGCCATCTCTCTTTCCTCTTCTAGGAGGTCGACTGCATCCTGCCGGGCTAGTTCTGCTTCGGCTTCAGAGTAGAGCTCGACTCGCGGCGCATTGTGAAGCAGGTCGCTCGGCAGAACCACTTCAGCTCCGTAGACCAGAAAGAACGGAGTCCTCCCGGTCGACCGATTTGGAGTAGTCCTCAATCCCCAAAGAACTGATGGAAGTTCGTCGACCCACACGCCTGCTGCGTGCTTGAGGTCGCGCATCAACCGAGGTTTCAGTCCTTTGAGAATCAGGTCGTTTGCTCTTTCTGCTTGTCCATTCGACTGAGGGTGGGCGACTGAAGCGTAGTCGACTCGTGTGCCTTGGGAAGTGCAGAAAGCTTTGAATTGATCGGAGTCGAAGTTTGACCCATTATCGGTGATGATACTATGTGGAACTCCATATCTGAATATTAATTCTCGGATGAAGCTGATGGCAGTGCCTGCATCAAGATTTTTAATGGGCTTGGCCTCGATCCACTTGGTGAACTTGTCGACTGCCACCAGTACATGGGTGAAGCCGCTCCTGCCAGTTCTCAGCGGTCCAACCATATCTAAACCCCAAACAGCGAAAGGCCAGACGATCGGGATGGTCTTCAAGGCTGAGGAGGGTTTGTGTGACATGTTGGAGTAGAACTGACATCCTTCACACTTGTCGACTATCTCTTTCGCCATTTCATTTGCTCTGGGCCAGTAAAAACCCGCTCGGTATGCTTAGCCACGATGGTCTGAGAGGACGCATGATGACCACAGGTTCCCGAGTGGATGTCGTTGAGAATCATTCGACCTTCTTCCGGTGTTATGCATTTCTGGCTGACTCCAGTCGTACTTTCTCTGTACAACTGTCCCCTCATGACAGTAAAGGCTTTGGATCAGCGGACGATCTCCCGAGCCTCTTCTTATTCTCTGGGAGCTCTTTCCTCAGAATATAGGCGATATAGGGCACTGTCTAGTCGGGAGTGATGACCAGAACTTCCATGATTAAGTTGACCACAGTTGGGACCTCGACTTCAGTCGGATCTGTGGCGCTTTTTGGCTGCGGGGCTTCCTCAGTGAAAGGATCTTCTTGAACTGACGGTGTGTGAACATGCTCCAAAAACACGCCACTCAGGATGGCTTCTCTTTTGGAACCTATCTTCGCCAAGTCATCAGCTGCTTGATTTTTCAGTCGGGGAACGTGATGGAGCTCTAATCCCTCAAATTTCTTCTCCAGCTTTTTGACTGCATTGCAGTAACCAGTCATGGCTGGGCTTCTGACGTCCCACTCCTTCATCACTTGGTTAACTACTAAATCCGAGTCACCGTAGACCATGAGGCGACGGACGCTGAGTGAAATGGCCATAAGCAACCCATACAAGAGCGCTTCGTATTTAGCCTCATTGTTGGAGGAGTCAAAGTGAATCTGGAGTACATATCTGAGCTTATCTCCTCGGGGGGACACCAACACTACCCCGGCACCGGAACCATTCAGCATTTTAGAGCCATCAAAGAACATAGTCTAGTGTTCCGAGTGAACTTGGGTCGGTAACTGCTGTTCAGTCCACTCGGCGAGGAAATCTGCTATTGCTTGGGACTTGATAGCTTTCTTTGCCTCAAATCTGATATCCAGGGGAAGGAGTTCAATCGCCCATTTTGCCACTCGACCAGTTGCATCTCTGTTGTGTAGAATCTCTGATAAGGGGGCGTCGCTGACGACTGTGATGATATGGTCAGAGAAGTAGTGAGCAACTTTCTTCGTGGTCATATAAATCCCATATACAAGCTTCTGATAATGAGGGTATCTTTGCTTTGATGGGGTTAGGACTTCAGAAATGTAATACATTGGGCGCTGAACTTTGAAGGCTTTCCCTTCTTCTTCCCGCTCGACCGTAAGTACAGTACTGACGACTTGTCCTGTGGCTGCAATGTAAAGCACCAAAGGCTCTTTGCTGATCGGGGCAGCAAGCATCGGCTGGGTGGACAACAGGGTTTTTAACTCTGCAAATGCTGCGTCAGCTTCAGGAGTCCACTTGAACTTGTCTGACTTCTTCATCAGTCGGTAAAGAGGCAATGCGTTCTCACCGAGACGAGAGATGAATCGACTAAAAGCGGCCAAGCAACCAGTAAGCTTCTGAACATCGTGCACACGCACAGGTCATTTCATTCGGAGTATAGTGCCCACTTTCTCTGGGTTTGCATCGATTCCTCGTTCGGAAACGAGAAAACCGAGTAACTTTCCACCAGCAACTCCGAATGTGCATTTGGATGGGTTAAGCTTGATATCATACCTCCTGAGGTTGGCAAACGTTTTAGCGAGGTCAGTCAGCAGGTCAGAACCTTTCCGTGACTTGACCACAATGTCATCCATGTATGCTTCCACATTCCGACTGATCTGAGTGAGCAAACACTTCTGAATCATCCTCATGAACGTGGCTCCAGCATTCTTGAGGCCGAATGGCATGGTGACATAACAGAAGCACCCGAATGGGGTGATGAAAGCTGTTTTAATCTCATCGGGTCCAAACAGACGGATCTAATGGTACCCGGAATAAGCGTCCAGGAAAGACAGTCGCTCACATCCCGCAGTCGAGTCGACTATTTGGTCGATGCGGGGAAGAGGAAAATGATCTTTCGGGCAGGCCCGATTGATATGTTTAAAGTCAATGCACATGCGAAGTGACTTGTCCTTTTTGGGAACCATGTCAACATTGGCGAGCCACTCGGAGTGGTAGATTTCTCGGATAAACTCTGCTGCTAGGAGCCGAGCCACCTCTTCGCCAATGGCCTTCCTTTTCTGGACGACTGACCGTCGCAGATGTTCCTTCACAGGTTTTGCCTTTGAATCGACTCGCAGACAATGCTCAGCCAGTCCCCTGGATACACCCGGCATGTCAGAAGGTTTCCATGCAAAGATGTCCCAGTTCTCACGGAGGAACTGGATGAGCGCTTCTTCCTATTTGGGGTCGAGTGTTGTGGAGATATGAGCCAGAGCAGCGTTGGGGTCGGTCGGGTGGATATGAACTGGTTTTGTCTCACCGGACGACTGGAACGCTGATTCCGTGGCAGGCTTCTTCGCTCGCAACAAATCACTCGGGTCTGCATTCCTCTGATGTTCCTGCCACTCTTCTGCCACCATCTGAGCATCGGTGATCTTCAAGCCTTTCTGGAAGCACTCTTCTGCCTTCTTGCGATTACCAGTGATAGTTATCATGCCTTTAGGGCCTGGCATCTTCAATTTGAGGTACACGTAACATGGCCGAGCCATAAAACGTGCATAAGCAGGCCTGCCCAAAATAGCATGGTAGGCACTCTGTAAATCTACAACCTCAAATGTCAGCTTCTCTTTGCGGAAGTTCTTGGAATCGCCAAAAACCACATCAAGAGCAATCTGGCCGAGTGAAGCGGCTTTCTTGCCAGGAATGACTCCATAGAAACTCATATTACTCGTGCTGAGCCTGGACATCGGAATGCCCATCCCCTCCAGTGTCTCTGCGTACAATATATTCAGACTACTACCGCCATCCATCAGTACTTTGGTCAGTCGAGTCCCTTCGACGACCGGGTCGACCACCAGAGCCTGCCTCCCAGGGGTGGCTATGTGCGTTGGGTGGTCTGACTGGTCGAATGTAATGGCGGTTTGAGACCACTTCAGATAATTTGGGGTTGCCGGAGCAGCCATATTCACCTCTCGGTTTATCACTTTCAGTCGGTTTTTGCTTTCAACGTCAGCAAAAATCATCAGGGTGGAATTGACTTGCGGATATTCTTCGTCACTGTCCTCTTTGCCCTCAACCTTGTCCGACTCTTTTTCTTTGTCCTTGGACTGCTTCCCTTGGAACTGCTGTATCAGGAGTCGACACTGTCGAGTGGTATGCTTCGGGTAAATGAAGTTACCCTCTTCATCTTTCTTGGTGTGGATGTGACTTGGCAAATCCATCACGTCATTTCCTTCTTTATCCTTTACTTTCTTGGGGTTCCAAGGCCCTTTGGGCTTCCCTTTGAACTTTCCTTGATTCAGGGCCATGGCTTCTCCAGGAGCGGATGGCTCGGCTTTCCGCTTTTGCTTCCGACTGGAATTTCCGCCTCCGGTGTCCTGGGCGACTGACTTGAGCTTGCCGCTCCGGAGCCGATCCTCTTCCTCACCATTGGCATATTTGGTGGCTATTTCCATCATTCGACTCAGAGACATGTCTCCGGTTTGACCGAATTTCAGGCTTAGCTCTCTGTATTTTACACCCTCCTTGAAGGCGCAAACTGCCTGGTGATCAGATACATTCTCTACTGTGTGATGCAGTGTGATCCATCTCTGGATGTAATCTCTCAGAGTCTCATTTGACTTCTGCACACAAGATTGCAGCTCTGTCAGTCCTGCTGGTCGCTTGCACGTTCCTTCGAACGTCCTGACAAACACTCGGGAGAGGTCTTCCCACGTATAAATGTTGCTGGGTGTCAACTGATTCAGCCATGCTCTGGCTGACCCTTCCAACATAAGAGGCAGATGCTTCATGGCCACCTCGTCATTTCCGCCGCCGATCTGAACAGCCACTCGGTAGTCCTCAAGCCAAGTATTAGGCTTGGACTCACCGTTGAACTTGCTGACTCAAGTCGCCAACCTGAAGTTGGGCGGAATCACCGCGGCTCTGATGGCTCTGCTGAAACACTCTGGTCCGGATACATGCACTCGGCTGCTGGTGGGTACATCTCTGTCATTACCCTCTCTGTGGGCTCTGTTCCGGTCGGCCAGACCTTGAACGATGATGGATCTCGCATCAAAGCCTGGTTCCCTCGGGTCGACTGGAATCCTTCGCCCGCCACTGTGCTGGCGCCTATCATCCTGCTGTCGAGGCACATATGATCCACCCCTTGGGGGAGGAGTGGGCACTCGACGTCGATCGTTGCGATCGAATCGGTGATCATACTGCTCATAGTTCCTATACAGATCTGCCGGTCGCCACGCCCTTCACGCCTAGGGGGCGATCTGGGGCTATGAGCCGACTGGACCGTATTCGCCGCCACAGATCTGCTGTGAATCCTGTTCCGCGACTGCGATACAGCTGAATTCTGATCTCCTACTGCCCGGAGCAAATCCCTGATCTGCATCAAGCCTCTGCCAGCCTCTGACTGGGAAGGCTGAATCGACTCTGCTATACGGGCTGCAGCTGCTAAATTCTGAATCGGAGTTCGATATACCTGAGTCGGAGGTTTAAAGAGTTGGCATCGACTGGAGTCTGGAATCCGTTGCCGCGCGCGCTGGTCGAGTGCCCGCTTAAGGTTCTCCAGTCGAGTGCGCTCAGCCAGGTTGGCCAAGCGCGCGTCCTCTAAGGCGGGAGCCTCAGGGGTTTCTCCAACGATCGGAGTGTGAAGCGCATCCATGTTCCGGCGGCGAAGCTCTTCCCTCTGCTGCGAATT
The DNA here is from genome assembly GCF_018294505.1 of Triticum aestivum. Taxonomy (NCBI): domain Eukaryota; kingdom Viridiplantae; phylum Streptophyta; class Magnoliopsida; order Poales; family Poaceae; genus Triticum; species Triticum aestivum. Next base: position 517,514,867 of record NC_057801.1, on the reverse strand, counting down.
GAGGGGCTCGGGGAGGTATTCCTCATGGTCGTGCGACGGATCGCCTCCGCCGTTGCCTCCCTCGGCGCCAGGAAAGCCGGGGGGAACATGCGGTCCATTGACCATCAGGACCTCCGCCGCTGGATCACTGCTGTCGCATTCGGATGCAGTCTCTGCGGAGCCAGTTGACAGGTCGAACAGGCCGTAGAGAGATTTGTCGGGCTCGATTGCCGCGACTTGGGCGGCGGTCGACTGGCGAGCCACTGCATGCCTCACGCACCGCTGAAGCCTCGACCGACCGGAGCGCTTACGCCGGAGGGAAGCTTGGAGGGAGGATGACACAAAAACCGGCCGATACTGAGTCGACGGTTGCCGTAGAAGGACGCCGCGGACGCATGCTCGAAAGTGCGTAGCCCTGCGGACTGGGAGCGCATCCACGTCGAGCGGAGCCTCCTGCAGCCAGGCAGAGTCGTCGGCGACGAACGTGAGCGCGCCGAGACGGATCTCGCGGCCCTCAACCAAAACTCCACCTGAAACCATGATGATGGGAATCGGAAAGATTGCAACTTCTCCAATAAGTCGCTAAGACACCTGCCCAAGGTGGGCGCCAACTGTCGTGGTTCTAAGTCTGACAGTAGTGTAGGGGGGTACTAAGGAGAGGCAAGGTCCTAGATATGGAGTAGTTGTGCACACAAGTGTTTTACGAGTTCAGGCCCTTCTCGGAGGAAGTAACAACCCTACGTCTCGGTGCCCGGAGGCGGTCGACTGGATTATATGTGTGAGAGTTACAGGGGTGCGAACCCTTCTGCCAGTGGAGGGGGGTGGCTTATATAAAGGATGCCAAGACCCCAGCCAGCCCACGTAGTGGAGGGTTTAAAGTACATTAAGGTCAGGCGTTACTGGTAACGCCTTACATAAAGTGTCATCACGACCATAAAGACTACTTAATTATAGACCGTTTGGACACAGAGTAGATCTTAAACTCCTGGTGGTCGAGTGAGTCTTCACGGTCGAGTGTCTTCAGGTTCGTCGAGTGTCTTCCAGTCCGTCGAGTGGAGTCCCTCTTGGTCGACTAGAAGATGGCTTCTTCTAAAGATGTCCTCGGGGAGGGTACCTTGGACAGGTCCATGACCCTACCCTAGGCACATGACTTCATCAGAATGTATGGGTGCAATTAATAATAAATACAAGTACAAGGAAGAAATTAAGTAAAAAGCTGATGCTGCAAATTATTTTCCATTGTAGTTTGATTAATACGTCAAGGCGTATGTGTACGAGTAGTGGGATAAGCAAATAGGGCTATTTGACATGCCATGACCAAGAGCGAGTTGCGTGCGGGTATGTAAAACAGGTATAACAATCATAGCAGAGACCACCTGGGGATTCCCTTGTACGTCAAAGCCCCTTGCCTTCTTGGTGTATCCGTCTCGCGATGGGTCCGGTGATCAGGTTATCAGAAGAGCCTCAAGAAGAGAAAAACCTGAAAGGAAGAGAAAAAGTGAAGGTATGCAGATCCAGGGGCGGTTGAGCCGCATTGTGGACCGCGGTCTAGCTGTGCCTCCGTCCATGCCCATGGTATTTTAAGTGCGTAGCTATGTACGTGCGGCACGAATTTCACCGCTTGATTGGGACTAGGACGAAGGCCGAATTGTTAGTTGAGCTCTGGACGAGCCGGATGGTCCTGCTGCAGAGTAGTTCAGACTCGCTTGACGGTGGGGGGCGGGGGGCTTTATTGCCGAATTGAGGTTCTGCCTAGGAAGGCTGCTCTATACTTCTGCTGCAAGGGCCGCGGTGTGCTCCTTTGTACGGAGGGAGCGCTCCGTATTTCCGTTGATTGTCATGACACCGCGAGGTCCGGGCATCTTGAGCTTAAGGTATGCATACTGCGGCACCACATTGAATCGAGCAAATGCGGTTCGTCCGTGCAGTGCATGATAACCACTGCGGAAGGGGACGATGTCAAAGATTAACTCTTCGCTTCGGAAATTATCCGGGGATCCAAAGACCACTTCCAGTGTGATTGAGCCCGTACAACATGCCTCTACACCTGGTATGACACCTTTAAAGGTGGTTTTGGTGGGCTTGATCCTTGAGGGATCTATACCCATTTTGCGCATTATATCCTGATAGAGCAGGTTCAGGCTGCTACCACCATCCATGAGGACTCGTGTGAGGTGGAATCCATCAATAATTGGGTCAAGGACCAGTGCGGCTGAACTGCCATGACGGATACTGGTCGGATGGTCCCTGTGATCGAAGGTGGTCGGACAGGAGAACCATGGGTTGAACTTTGGGGCGATTGTCTCCATCGCGTAGACGTCCCTGAGTGCGCACTTGCGCTCCCTCTTGGGGATGTGGGTGGCGTATATCATGTTCATCATTTTGACTTTGGGGGGAAATTTCTTCTGTCCCCCTGTGTTCGGTGGTCGGGGTTCCTCGTCATCGTCCTCGCTTTGCGACCCTTTCTCCTTATTCTCGATGTTTAACTTGTCGGCCTGTTTGAAAACCCAACATTCCCAGTTGGTATGATTGGCTGGTTTATCCGGAGTGCCATGGATTTGGCATGGTCGATCTAGTATGCGGTCCAGACTGGACGGGCCTGGATTATTTCTCTTGAATGGCTTCTTCCGCTGACCGGACTTAGAGCCGCTGAATCCAGCGTTGCCCGCTGTGTCTTTGGTACTATGACCGTTGTTTCGACGCTTATGTCTATTGCGTCGGGGCTTGCGTTGTTGTTCCTGGCTTCAGAAGTGCCAGGTTCGCCTGTATTGTTGCTACGGGCTAGCCAGCTGTCCTTGCTCGCATAGAAGCGGGTCATGAGTGCCGTAAGGGCTAACATGGACTTCGGTTTTTCCTGGCCAAGGTGTCTGGCCAGCCATTCTTCGCGGATGCTGTGTTTAAAGGCTGCTATGGCTTAGGCGTCCGGACAGTCGATAATTTGGTTCTTTTTAGTTAGGAACGAGTCCAGAATTTCCTGGCTGACTCTCCGAGCTATTGGATTATATGACTTATGTCATCGGCATCTGGAGGTCGGACATATGTGCCTTGGAAGTTGTCGAGGAAGGCACCCTCTAATTCCTCCCAGCTGCCAATGGAGTTTTCGAGCAGACTATTTAACCAGTATCTAGCTGGTCCCTTGAGTTTGAGCGGGAGGTATTTGATGGCGTGAAGATCATCGCCACGGGCCATATGAATGTGGAGAAGAAAATCCTCGATACACACCACGGGGTCTGTTGTGCCATCATATGATTCGATGTTTACGGGTTTAAACCCTTTTGGGAAATCGTGTCCCATTACTTCATCAGTGAAGCAAAGGGGGTGTGCGACGCCTCTGTATCGGGCCAGGTCGTGACGTAGCTCGGGTGGAGCTCGTCTGCGGTTTTCGGCCCGGATGTGGTTATGTTTCTCACGTTCAGCCAGATGGCCGTCGTCGCGCGTCGAGGCGCGCCCCCGTGATCCGTAGATGGATCCTGTCTGACCTGCTCTCTTTTCCAAATCACGTCGTAGGTCATCTATATACCCCGGGGCTGTTGTATTTCTGTCTGTTCGGCGAGGTAGTGCGGGCTGGGGTTCGACTCGAGGTGCCGCTTTATCTCAGCCATGTGGTGGTCGGTCGGCCGCATCGTACATTGGTAGGATGGGCTCCAGTGCCTCGTCATCGAACCGTGGTATCAGTTTGCGCTCTGGGTAGCTTTTGGTTGGGCGATCGAGGTCGTATTCCTCGGTTGCCAGGACATCAGTCCATCTTTCATTGAGCAGATCCTGATCAGCTTGAAGCTGCTGCTGCTTCTTTTTCAGGCTTCTTGCGGTGGCAATTAGCTGACGCTTAAAGTGTTCTTGTTCGGTGGGCTCTTCAGGCACGATGAAATCTTCATCACCGAGGCTAACCTCGTCCTCGGAGAGCAGAAGGTAGTTGCTATCCTCCTAGTCTTCGTTCTTGGCCTGCTCGCCAGGGCTGACTCGCCCATCGTCCCGTTCCTCCTGTTCGGAGGTTGACTCAACGGGGTCTTCATTGTTTTCGGCACCGTCCGGAATGTTATCCTATTTTGTGACAGTATTGCTGTTTTTACTACGGCGTGGCTTAGAGCAGCGCCGCTGATGTCGGCGCTTTGGCTATTTCGTCAAGAGGTTTGTCCTTGACTGGATTTTCATCGTCACTGTTGTTTTCTTTGGGTGTATCCACCATGTATATGTCATACGAGGAAGTGGCTATCCAACGCCCTGTAGGCAGTGGTTCCTGATCCTCTCCGGCATCATCGTCCATACCGTCGATGTCTTCGGAGTCGTAGTCAAGCACATCGATTAAGTCATCGATAGTGGCTATAAAGTGGGTGGTGGGTGGGGCACAAAATTCTTTGTCGTCCTCTTCCCACTCGAGCCGGACATAGTTCGGCTGGGTGCTCCCCGACAAGGAGAGGGATTTTAATGAGCTTAGCACGTTGCCAAAGGCGAGTGCTGGAAGATATCCGCGGAGCTGAACTCCAAGACCAGCGCCCAATTGGGTTCGATGGATGCGGGTGCATGCGATCCGGAACCCATGGACGGAAACGAGTCCGAGGTTCCGGTAACACAAGCCCAACTCGATGTTGGGTCTGTGTGTGGCTCAAGCGCCGCTGAGTCTGCAGCCTCCGTGGCGGGGTTAAGCTTCCTGTCTTCGGATGACGCAATCCGCTCCAGCTCTAGGGCCAGCACGGCCACATGCGCTATCTCCTGTGTGTGGCCTGATGACAGATCTAGGTCATGTTCATCGTGGTGGATGGGGACGTCTGTCATGGGCTCGAACCCGTCGAAGATCAAGTCTCCACGGATATCAGCCACAAAATTTAGGATTTCGAATCTGACCTGGTGGCCAGGGGCGTAGCTATCAATCTGCTCTAGATGGCCAAGCGAGTTGGGCGCAGTGCGAAGCCACCATACGAAGATCTGTCTGGGGAGAATCCCCCTAGACCGCGTTGTTGTAGATGATTGATGGATCCATCAAGCCTATCTTCGACGACACAGTGGAACTCTCAATGAAAGCACCAATGTCGGTGTCAAAACCGGCAGATCTCGGGTAGGGGGTCCCGAACTATGCGTCTAAGGCTAATGGTAATAGGAGGCGGGGGACACAATGTTTACCCAGGTTCGGGCCCTCTCTATGGAGGTAATACCCTACTTCCAGCTTGATTGATCTTGATGAATATGAGTATTACAAGAGTTTATCTACCACGAGATCGTAATGGCTAAACCCTAGAAGTCTAGCATATGATTATGATTGTTGTGACTAAACTCTAGAAGCCTAAACCCTCCGGTTTATATAGACACCGGGGGGGGGGGGACTAGGGTTGTACAAAGTCAATTATAGAGAAAGGAATCTACATATCTGAATCGCCAAGCTTTCCTTCCATGCAAAGGAGAGTCCCATCCGGACACGGGACGAAGTCTTCTATCTTGTATCTTCATAGTCCAACAGTCCGGCCAAAGTATATAGTCCGGCTGTCCGAGGACCCCTTAGTCCAGGACTCCCTCAAGAATCCCCAAGCTTAGGCTTTTAGTTGTCCATGAATTATCTTGCGGTTCCATGGACATCCCCAAGCTTAGGCTCTTGCCACTCCTTATTCCATAGTCCATCAAATCTTTACCCAAAACTTGAAAACTTCACAACACAAAACTCAACAGGAAATCTCATGAGCTTCGTTAGTGCAAGAAAGAAAAACCACCACTTAAGTTACTGTAATGAACTCATTCTTCATTTATTTTGGTGTTAAACTTACTGTATTCCAACTACTCTATGGTTCATACCCCCCGATACTAGCCATAGATTCATCAAAATAAGCAAACAACACACGAAAAACAGAATCTGTCAAAAACAGAACAGCCTGTAGCAATCTGTAACTTTCAAATACTTCTGGAACTCTAAAAATCCTACCAAATAGGAAGTCCTAGGCAATTTGTCTATTGATCTACTTAAAAAAGAATCAACTCAAAAGCACGTTTATGTGATTTATTAGAATTATTCTCGTGCGCGCAAAAGTTTCTATTTTTCAGCAAGATCAAGTTAACGTTCACCCAAGATGATCCTATAGGTTCTACTTGGCAAAAACACTAATTAAAACATAAAACCACATCTAAACAGAGGCTAGATGAATTATTTAATACTAAACAGCAAGTAAAAATATTCGGTTGTCTCCCAACAAGCGCTTTTCTTTAAAGGCCTTTAGCTAGGCATTGATAATTTTAATGATGCTCACATGAAAGACAAGACTTGAAGCGCAAAGAGAGCATCATGAAACACGTGACAAACACATCTAAGTCTAACATACTTCCTATGCATAGGCATATTATAGGCAAACAAATTATCATAGCAAGCAAAAACTAGCATATGCAAGGAAGTGGAAAGAAACAATAGCAATCTCAACATTACGAGAGGTAATTTAGTAACATGGAAATTTCTACAACCATATTTTCCTCTCTCATTATAATTACATGTGGGATCATAAGAAAATTCAACCAAATAGCTATCACATAACATATTCTCAACACGATCCACATGCATGCAAAGTTGACACTCTTCCAAAATAGTGGGATTAACATTAAATAAAGTCATGACCTCTCCAAACCCACTTTTATCAAAAACTTCATAAGATTGAACATTATCCAAATATGTGGGATCTAATGTTGACACTCTTCCAAACCCACTTTCAATATTATTGCAAACATTATTATCAATCTCATATTCATCATGGGCTTAAATAAATTCTCAAGATCATAAGAAGAATCACCCCAATCATGATCATTGCAACAAGTAGTAGACATAGCAAAACTAGCATCCCCAAGATTGGGGTTTTGCATATTATTAGCAAAATTGACATCAAGAGAATTTATAGTAAAATCATTGCAATCATGCTTTTTATTCAAGGAGCCATCATGAATCTCTTCATAAATTTCTTCATCACAATTTTTAGATTCACGAATTTCAAGCAAGACTTCATAAAGATAATCTAGTGCACAAAACTCACTAGCATTTGGTTCATCATAATTGGATCTCTTAAAAAGATTAGCAAGCGAATGAGGATCCATAGATCTTAGGTTCTCTGTTTAGCAATAAATAAACAACTATTCCAACCAAACGAGCAAACGATCCAAGTAAGACATCAAAGCAAACGAAAAAGACGAATAGAAGAAGGGTGAATAAAACGGCAAGGGTGAAGTGGGGGAGAGGAAAACGAGAGGCAAATGGCAAATAATGAAATGTGAGGGAGATGAGTTTGTGATGGGTACTTGGTATGTCTTAACGTGAGCGAAGACCTCCCCGGCAACGGCGCCATAAATCCTTCTTACTACCTCTTGAGCATGCGTTGGTTTTTCCCTTGAAGAGGAAAGGGTGATGCAGCAAAGTAGCATAAGTATTTCCCTCAGTTTTTGAGAACCAAGGTATCAATCTAGTAGGAGGCTCCACGCAAGTCCCTCGTACCTACACAAACAAACAAGAACCTCGCAACCAACGTGATAAAGGGGTTGTCAATCACTTCACGACCACTTGCAAAAGTGAGATCTGATTGAGATAATAAGATAAGATAAATATTTTTGGTATTTTTATGATATAGATTGAAAAGTAAAGATTGCAAAATAAAGTAGATTAAAAACTTATATGATAGAGAATAGACCCCGGGGCCATAGGTTTCACTAGTGGCTTCTCTCAAGATAGCATAAGTATTACGATGGGTGAACAAATTACCGTCGAGCAATTGATAGAAAAGTGCATAGTTATGAGAATATCTAGGCATGATCATGTATATACGCATCACGTACACGACAAGTAGACCGACTCCTGCCTGCATCTACTACTATTACTCCACACATCGACCGCTATCCAGCATGCATCTAGAGTATTAAGTTCATAAGAACAGAGTAACGCATTAAGCAAGATGACATGATGTAGAGGGATAAACTCAAGCAATATGATATAAACCCCATCTTTTTATCCTCAATTGCAACAATACAATACGTGCCTTGCTACCCCTGCTGTCACTGGGAAAGGACACCGCAGGATTGAACCCAAAGCTAAGCACTTCTCCAATTGCAAGAAAGATCAATCTAGTAGGCCAAACCAAACTGATAATTCGAAGAGACTTGCAAAGATAACCAATCATACATAAAAGAATTCAGAGGAGATTCAAATATTTCTCATAGATAAACTTGATCATAAACCCACAATTCATCGGATCTCGACAAACACACCGCAAAAAGAGTTACATTGAATAGATCTCCAAGAAGATCGAGGAGATCATTGTATTGAGATTCAAAGAGAGAGAAGAAGCCATCTAGCTAATAACTATGGACCCAAAGGTCTGTGGTAAACTACTAACAACTCATCGGAGAGGCCTTGGCGATGATGTAGAAGCCCTCCATGATTGATTCCCCCTCCGGCGGAGCGCCGGAAAAGGCTCCAAGATGGGATCTCACGGGTACAGAAGGTTGCGGTGGTGGAAATAGGGTTTCGTGGTGCTCCTGGATGTTTTCGGGGTACATAGATATATATATATATATATATATATATATATATATATATATATATATATAGGTGAAGGAGGTCGGTCAGGGGAGCCACGAGGGGCCCACGAGGGTGGGGGCACACCCTCCTGCCTCGTGGCCGCCTCGGCTGCTTCTTGACGTCCACTCCAAGTCTCTTGGATTGCATTTGTTCCAAAAAGATCACCCCCGAAGGTTTCATTCCGTTTGGACTCCGTTTGATATTCCTTTCCTTCGAAACACTGAAATAGGCAAAAAAAAACAACAATTTGGGCTGGGCCTCCGGTTAGTAGGTTAGTCCCAAAAATGATATAAAAGTGTATAGTAAAGCCCATAAACATCCAAAATGGGTAATATAATAGCATGGAACAATAAAAATTATAGATACGTTGGAGGCGTATCAAATCCTACTAGGACTAGTAGTCCTAGTAGGACTCCCCTTGTGGGGCGCACCCTAGGAGGGCCGGCCGGCCTCCCCCTTGATCCTTTATATACGGGGGCAGGGGCCACCCTAGAACACACAGGTTGATCTTTTAGCCGTGTGTGGTGCCCCATTCCATAGTAACACACCTTGGTCATATCGTCATAGTGCTTAGGCGAAGCCCTGCGCCGGTAACTTCGTCATCACCGTCGCCACTTCATCGTGCTGGCGAAACTCTCCCTCGGCCTCAACTGGATCAAGAGTACAAGGGACATCATCGACCTGAACGTGTGCTGAATGTGGAGGTGCCTTACGTTCGGTACTTGGATCAGTTGGATCGCGAAGACGTTCGACTACATCAACTGCGTTAACTAACACTTCCGCTTTTGGTCTACGAGGGTACATGGACACACTCTCCCCTCTCGTTGCTATGCATCACCTAGGTAGATCTTGTGTGATCATAGGATTTTTTTTGAAATTACCGCGTTCCCCAACAGTGGCATCCGAGCTAGGTCTATGTGTAGATGTTATATGCACGAGTAGAACACAAAGTGTTGTGGGCGATAGTAGTCATACTGCTTACCACCAACGTCTTACTTTGATTCGGCAGTATTGTTGGATGAAGCGGCCCAGACCGACATTACATGACCGTGTTCATGAGACTAGTTCTACCGACGTGCTTTTGCACACAGGTGGCTGGCGGGTGTCAGTTTCTCCAACTTTAGTTGGATCGAGTTTGACTACGACTGGTCCTTGTTGAAGGTTAAAACATCACACTTGACGAAAAATCGTTGTGGTTTTGATGCGTAGGTAAGAACGGTTCTTGCTAGAAGCCCATAGCAGCCACGTAAAACTTGCACAACAAAGTAGAGGACGTCTAACTTGCTTTTGCAAGGCATGTTGTGATGTGATATGGTCAAGACATGATGTGATATAATTTGTTGTATGAGATGATCATGTTTTGTTGAAGTTATTAGCAACTGGTAGGAGCCTTATGGTTGTCTCTTTATTGCATAAGATGCAAGCGCCATGTAATTTCTTTACTTTATCGCTATGCGATAGCAATATTTGCAAAAGCAATAGTTGGCGAGACGACCATGTGATGACAAATTGATAGAGATCAAGATGATGGAGATCATGGTGTCATGCCGGTGACGATGAAGATCATGATGGTACTTTGGAGATGGGGATCAAAGGCACAAGATGATGATGGCCATATCATGCCACATATTTTGATTGCATATGATGTTTATCTTATATGCTTCTTATTTTTCTTAGTTTGGCAGTAGCATTATAAGATGATCTCTTACTAAATTTCAAGGTATAAGTGTTCTCCCTGAGTATGCACCATTGCGACAGTTCTTCGTGCTGAGACACCACGTGATGATCAGGTGTGATAGGCTCTACGTTCACATACAACGGGTGCAAGCCAGTTTTTGCACATGCAGAATACTCGGGTTAAACTTGACGAGCCTAGTATATGCAGATATGGCCTCAGAACACTGGAGATCGAAAGGTCGAGTGTGAATCATATAGTAGATATGATCAACATAGAGATGTTCACCATTGAAAACTACGCCATCTCACGTGATGATCGGACATGGTTTAGTTGATATGGATCATGTGATCATTTAGATGACTAGAGGGATGTCTATCTAAGTGGGAGTTCTTAAGTAATATGATTAATTGAACTTTAATTTATCATGAGCTTAGTCCTGATAGTATTTTGCAAATTATGTTGTAGATCAATAGCTCGTGTTGTAGCTTCCCTATATTTTTTATATGTTCCTAGTGAAAACTAAGTTGAAAAATGATAGTAGCAACGATGCAGACTGGGTCCATGATCTGAGGTTTATCCTCATTGTTGCACAGAAGAATTATGTCCTTGATGCACCGCTAGGTGACAGACCTATTGCAGGAGCAGATACAGACGTTATGAATGTTTGGCTAGGTCAATATGATGGCTACTTGATAGTTTAGTGCACCATGCTTTACGGCTTAGAATCGGGACTTCGAAGACATTTTGAACGTCATGGAATATATGAGATGTTCCAGGAGTTGAAGTTAATATTTCAAGAAAATCCCCGAGTTGAGAGATATGAAGTCTCCAACAAGTTCTATAGCTAAAAGATGGACGAGAATAGCTCAAGGAGTGAGCATGTGCTCAGATTGTCTGGGTACTACAACCGCTTAAATCAAGTGGGAGTTAATCTTCCAGATAAGATAGTGATTGATAGAGTTCTCTAGTCACCATCACCAAGTTATTGGAACTTCGTGATGAACTATAATATGCAAGGGATAACAAAAGTGATTCCCAAGCTCATTATGATGCTGAAATCGACGACAGTAGAAATCAAGCAAAAGCATCAAGTGTTGATGATTAAACAAGATCACTAGTTTCAAGAAAAGGGCAAAGGGAAAGAAAGGGGAACTTCAAGATGAATGGCAAGCAAGTTGTCACTCCCATGAAGGAGCCCAAAGTTAGACCTAAGCGTGAAACTGAGTGCTTCTACTGCAAAAGAAATGTATGCGGTCCAATGAGTGTTGATACTTGTGGCGGGTGTCATTATTTTCTGACCTTGACAGATGATTTAAGAAGATATGGGTATATCTTCTTAATAAAACACAAGTCTGAAACATTTGAAAAGTTCAAAGAATTTCAGAGTGAAGTGGAGAATCATAGTAACAAGAAAATAAAAGTTTCTACGACCTGGTCGTGGAGGAGAATATTTGAGTTATGAGTTTGGCCTTCATTTAAAACAATGTGGAATAGTTTCACAGCTCACGCCACCTGGAACACCACAATGTAATGGTGTGTCCGAACATTGTAACCACACTTTATTGGATATGGTGCGATCTATGATGTCTCTTACCGATTTACCACTATCATTTTGGGGTTATGCATTAGAGATAGCTGCATTCACGTTAAACAGGACACCATCAAAATCCGTTGAGACAACGCCTTATGAACTGTGGTTTGGCAAGAAACCAAAGTTGTCGTTTCTTAAAGTTTGGGGCTGCGATGCTTATGTGAAAAAGCTTCATACTGATAAGTTCGAACCCAAATCAGAGGAATGTGTCTTCATAGGATACCCAAAAGAAACTGTTGGGTACACCTTCTATCACAGATCCGAAGGCAAGATATTCGTTGCTAAGAATGGATTCTTTCTATAGAAGTAGTTTCTCTCGAAAGAAGTGAGTGGGAGGAAAGTAGAACTTGATGAGGTAATTGTACCTTCTCCCGAATTGGAAAGTAGTTCATCATAGAAACCAGTTCTAGTGATTCCTACACCAATTAGTGAAGAAGCTAATGATCATGACCATGAAACTTCAGATCAAGTTACTACCGAACCTCGTAGGTCAACCAGAGTACGGTCCGCACCAGAGTGGTACGGTAATCCTATTCTAGAAACCATGTTACTAGACCATGATGAACCTACGAACTATGAGGAAGCGATGATGTGCCCAGATTCCACGAAATGGCTAGAGGCCATGAAATCTGAGATGGGATCCATGTATGAGAACAAAGTGTGGACTTTGGTGGACCTGCCCGATGATCGGCAAGCCATAGAAAATAAATGGATCTTTAAGAAGAAGACTGACACTGACGGTAATGTTACTGCCTACAAAGCTCAACTTGTTGCGAAAGGTTTTCGACAAGTTCAAGGAGTTGACTACGATGAGACTTTCTCACCTGTAGCGATGCTTAAAGTCCATCCGAATCATATTAGTAGTTGCCATATTTTATGAAATCTGGCAAATGGATGTCAAATACTGAGTTCCTTAAATGGGTATTTCTTAAAGAAGAGTTGTATATGATGCAACCAGAAGGTTTTTGTCGATCCTAAAGGTACTAACAAGGTGTGCAAGCTCCAGCGATCCATCAATGGACTGGTGAAAGTATCTCGGAGTTGGAATATATGCTTTGATAAGTTGATCAAAGCATATAGTTTTATACAGACTTGCGGCGAAGCCTGTATTTACAAGAAAGTGAGTGGGAGCACTACAGCCTTTCTGATAAGTATATGTGATTGACATATTGTTGATCGGAAATAATGTAGAATTTTCTGGAAAGCATAAAGGAAAGTTTGAAAGGAGATTTTTCAAAGAAAGACCTCAGTGAAGCTGCTTATATATTGGGCATCAAGATCTATAGAGATAGATCAAGATGCTTGATTTTTTTTCAATGAATACATACCTTGACAAGTTTTTGGAAGAGTTCAAAATGGATCAGTCAAAGAAGGAGTTCTTGTCTATATAACAAGGTGTAAAGTTGAGTAAGACTCAAAACCCGACCACAACATAAAATAGAAAGAGAATGAAAGTCATTCCCTATCAGTACAAAAAAAGACACATCCGTGACATTTTGGGCCAAACAAATTTTTTTCCTGTCATACTTATGACACTTCTATGACAATAATTGTGACAAAACCCGGTATCATCATATATGTGGTGGGCTCCTACTTCTATGACAAAATATCATGACAGAAAATGGGCTTTTCGTCCTGGGCGGGCCGGAGACGCAGCTCCATGACATTCTTTGGGTCGTCCATGACGGAAAAAACCGTGGTAGAAGCAAGGGCGAGGAAAATATCGGGGAGTTCCCTGTTATGGTGGGTGGTCGGGGGCCGAGCGATGCACGTTTCTCTCGTACCATACGCGCGTGGGTGCGAGGCATTGGGCTCTAACTGAACCCGAGCGAGGCGTCACCTAACTGAACCCGAGCGCTTGCACTGCAGGCTACGCGTTACTGAACCCGAGCAATCGAGCGATTCCTTCGCTACTACTGCTAACTGAAGACGATCGATGCTGCCTCTGGATGAACAGTGAGCATTGTTGGGGGGTTTGGATGAACAGTTCCCGGTGGGGGTGGATGAACAGGACCCCGTGGTGTTGCCTCTGGATGAATAGGACCCCGATCGAGTCGGTTGGGGCTGGATGAACAGGACCCCGTTGAGGGCTGGATGAACAGGACGACCCCGTGGAGGGCTGGATGAACATTAGCCCAGGGAGGGGTGGTTGAACAGGAGCCTGTGGAGAGGGCTGGTTGAACAGCAGCCGGTGGAGTAGCGCGCGGTGGAGGCTGGATGAACAGGAGCCCGTGGATGAATAGTCACATGTGGAGACTGGAGGAGGTCGACGGTGGATGAACAATAGCCCGTGGAGGCTGGAGGAGGTCGACGATGGAGATGAACAGTATCTCGTGGAGTCCCGTTTTGCGGTATGCCACACCCCTCTTGATGAACAGGACCCCCGTTTCAATCATAGCTCTCCAACACAAGTTCGTTTCCTCCGTTTTGCGGTACGCCACACCCCTCCTGAACAACAGGACCCCGTTTCAACCGTAGGAGGTCCAACCGAAGTCCGTTTCCTCCATTTTGCGGTACGCCAGACCCCTCCCGATGAAGAGGATCCAGTTTCGACCGTGGCCGGTCAAACACAAGGCCGTTTCCTCCGTTCTGCGGTACGCCATGGCCTCGTTTCCATCAGCTGTTCCGTCCAAGCCGGTTGGCTCCCACGCGTTCCGTTGCCTCCCGATGAACACGACGCATTCTGTTGCCTCCCCATGAACAGGACGACGACGCAGTTTCTCCATTCCGACCCAGCCATGTACACGAGCCCTGGCCGTGCGTATGCGCGAGTAGGCATTCGAGACCCCGCCCTTATGCCCGTACGTGGCCGTATTTTCTTTGTTGCACCTTGGCCGTTGTACGTACGTGTACATGCTATGTGCGCGCCTCTACTACGACATGTGTGCACCTCTACTATGACACGTGCGCACCTCTACATCGACCAGTATGTACGTACACATTCGTGACGAGAATGACAACGCTACGTATGCTTCGACAAGGTGGGTCCCGACTGTGAGGCACTTCCTTGAGTGCGAAGATGTAGCTGGTGGGTCCCAGCAGTCAGGGGGACGAATCAATTTTTTGCCCATAATACGGACGCACTTTCTTGCGTGCAAAGATGTAGCTGGTGGGTCCCAGAAGTCAGGGGGAAACTTTTTTTTGTGAAATACTATGGCCCGTCTGGTGGGTCCTTGCTGTCAGGTGGAGGAATAATTATTTTGCGTGTAATAAGGAGGCACTTCCTTGCGGCCATCCTGGACCCAGCTGTTAGCCCCTCCATGTACAGTACTCTTCCGATGGAAGTCGTTCCTTGACCATGTTGACCATGCCGCGCCGAGAGCACCAGGGCGGTGGACGACGGTGAGGCCTAGGAAGGGGACAATGCGGAGCCGGGGAAGACGCGGCAGTGGAAGCCCGCGCGGACAGGAGTACAAGGGTTCACTTGTTCGGCTGCAGTGTGAGGCTGCCGTCGCCGCAGAATAACAGGGGGTGTGGGTGAGTAGAGGGATGCCCTGGCCAACGGTGGAAGTAGTAGGGGCAGTGAGGCCTGCGCGGCAGCACAGCCGACCACGGGAGGCGGGAGCAGGTGGTCCCGCCGGCACTAGATTTAGCGGCTGGAGCAAGAAGATCAGAGATTGAAGAAACGCGACGGACGTTGGATTGACATGCAACGGCTACGTCTGCTAGAATCATTTGTTGACGTATATAATAACTAAAAATATCTTGCATACGCGTCAACTTAATGGGCCCACAAGTCAGACCATTGCCTCTTTTTTTAATAATTTATATATAGCTCATTCCAACTTCTTATGCAATTTATTGTAGTCCGTTTTTTGTTGGCCAGGGCCAGGGTTAAAAATTTAAATGAAATTTTGCATATTTCTGTAGTTTCCAAACTATTTTTAATACCAAAATGTCGAGCCAGATTTAAAGTACTTTGAAGATATATTTAAATTAGGTTAAAGCCTAGTGAAATAGGAATCTGACTATGTCAAAAAATCAGAAATTATAAAGTAATTGCCAATTTGTCATCTGTTTTTATATTTACAACCCATTTCGTATTACTTTCATGATTTGCAGGCGTCTTGAAAGAGTTGCAGCCCATCAGGGCATAGAAAAATAAGTAGGCCCGGATTGGGTATTCTTCAGAAAAAATCAACTAGGCTCATTTTCACAAGGAAAAAATAGCTGGGTTGGTCACATGGTGAACATAAAATATAAGCCTAGGCTAGACGGGCCAAAACCCAGTTCAAACCTACTCCGTCTCAACAATAACAAAAAAATACTGCTCGAGCAGCTACGTCCCAGGTGTCAGCCGATCTTGTGATGTTCTCTTGTCTATTGACTATATACGCTCACAATTTCGTGGGTCCCAGATATCAGGAAACCACTAGGAGCAAGCATTTTCTTTTTCCATACGCTGACATGGTGGGCCCCTACTGTGATCCTCTCCAGTAATTCTGCCGATTCCTATTGTTTGTTGACCATGTTGACAACGCGAGAGGGCGGCACCGCCGCGAGCGCACCAAAGCGCGCGGAGGACGACAGCGAGGCCTCAGACGTCGACATTAATGATTTAGGAGACAGTGGGGCGGCGATGCGTGCGCTGAGGTGCAGCCAGCCGTGGGAGGCGGAAGCAGGCGGTCCCGACGGCGCTAGTTTGGTTTTGGCGGCTGGAGGAAGATAGGACTGAAGAAACATGACAGACTGTAAAAGCAGCAGGAGTACTTAACAACCTTAACTGAAACCAGTAGAGGCACTTAACAACCATAGCTGAAAGCAGTATGAGTACTTATATAGGTTCAACCATACAAAGCACGCCTCGAACAATGCTACTTTGCCTATAGTTAACCAAGGGTGAGGCTGCCAAGCCCTAGGACAAGGCCCAGGCGCCACCCTGTGCATCCACAACCTTCTGAAAGCGGCTTCATCTCGCAATGTGGTCAATAAACAGGATATTCGCTTTAGAGCCATGGAAAAGCAGGAACATAATCTTCTGTCCTATTCTCCAAGATGGACGGGCCTTCATTATTTGAGACCACCCATGAATAAGTATCTTTTCACCTTCAAGAGGAATGGAGTAGGTCAACATAAACATCATGTTGTGATCAAGCGCAAGTCTGACCCGACCATGGTCAGGCATCTGTATAGGAACAATAGAACTGGGCAGTTTTTGTTTCAAGAAGATCACAGTTGTAAAACTATGTATAAGCAATAGTTTATGAACAACATATATAACAGAAAATAGCTCATACCATAAGTTTCTCGACATAGTTGGACCTGTTCAACGAGTGCAGCAGTGGCACACATATCCCACGTGGCCTTCCACCATTGAAACACCCCACAAGGACCTCAAGACGATCAATAAAGTGTATGAACTTGTGGATGTCATCCCAGTCAACTTCAATGCCATCAGTAACAACCGAGTTCTTACAGAATAACAATCGAGCAGCCTGCTTAACTCTGAAAAAACCTACACGTGCCACCAATTATAAGAAAATATTAGTTAGAAGTAGCATCTTCGTGAGAGATTTGTTGCTACTTCTAAAGTTAAATTGTGATTAGTTAGACAGAATAGGTGGAATTAAAAGTAATCGAGGCAACAAGCAAGACTCAGATACAAAACTAACATGGATGAACAATTGGGGCGATGTTGGGGTGGAAGATCTCAGTGAAGATGAGACCAAGTTCTACTATTTCCATCAACATTCATGCGCCAACTTTCAGTCCGTAACACTTGAGAAAGTTTATCCTAGTTCGGTCATTAAAAAAACAACGATCTTCTTGGTTCATGAACACAACTCGGAACTTATATCCATGGCTTGTCTTCACTGTGACCATTAAACTGGTGTATTCGATTATGTCAAGGCCGAGCATCTTGAGTACATGTGTTCTGGCAGAGCAAATAATACACTCCAGGAAAAATAATATGACAACACAATGTATTCCCTATCCAACTCTAGAAATAACTTCCTCCTTCACGTCAGTGTTGACCATCGTACTAGTAGTACCTTTTATCCAAATATAGCAATCAAAATTTCCAAATTAGTTGACAGCATGTTCAAAAAAACCCACCCTCCTAGATAGAAAAGAGGATTCTAGGAACATACTGTGCGCGTTTTAAAATCCTATGTTAGGATGACAAGGAACAAGTGTGGCGTCTCGCCGAGGGCACAGAAACCTGTAGGGTCCTCGCACTTTGGGCACTGCAAATGAAACACAGTAGATTCAGTAGGAAGAAAAATGCATCAACGGCAGCGACTGCCATCCTAGAATTACCGGCGACCAAGGGACTTGGATTTATCGGGGATGGATGAAGAATTTGTACCTGGTTCTCCATGAGAAAACCCTATGCAATCGCCGAGAGGGGGTTTTCTCTGAACAATCAGACAATGGAGAAGGGTATTTAGGACCAGTGAAATATTGCCGCTTCATCCGTCCATCTTACTACTAAAGCTGGAAAGGGGGGGGTTTGTGATTTGACGGCTCATTGGGCATTACTACGGTGGTATGACTGAGGTGTGTCTATCGTGCAGTTATGCACTCTAATTTGGTGTATATGGCACGTGGACCCCGTTGCTAGATGCCCCACATATCAGCGAAAGGAAGTAGAAAGACAGGAGTAACTAGTTACACATAAATATATTTTTGACAGAGAGATACTCCCTCTATGAAGAAATATAAAAATCTTTTATACCACAACTTTATACATAAGAAAAATCAAGGGTAATATATATAACATATATAATTATAAAAAACAGAGTTGTTTTTAACACAGTATAGACGAGTTGGTGATGATGGTGTGCCTGCCATCCTGCAATATAGGCCGTCCGATTTATATCTGACGGATAGGAAGGAAACTATGGAAATTTTGCAAAAAGGTACCCACACACCTCTCCACATTTGCAAATAAGGCCTTCCCTCGTTCATCCTTTTCTCTCACAAGATAAAATACTCATACAAATGCATCTTGATGTTACATGCAACGCACGGGCATTATGGAGGTTCAGCTGAGAATATAATACTCAGACAGGCTCATGGTTCTGGACTTTTGGCCGCAGGCCCACCCTGCATGTTTGGGGGCCCATGTGTTCTACCTCAACGCTTTTCATATTGCAAGCGATCGGTAAGGCGCTAGTTTTAGATGTTGTCGCAAGGCGAATACACAAAATTGAATAAAGCACGGCAACTGTTGGAATGAAACCGAACGGCAGTTCCTAACCAGCAAGGAGAGTTGCAATTTTATCAACGATATACCATGTGATAAATAATATTGTCGTACTACTTATACACACATGACACTTGTTTCACCATGCGAGATTATTACATCAAAATCTCTCGGAGGATAGATCAGTTCGGCAGTTGCGTGCTGCTACTGAAGAATTTCAAAGTTGATTTGGACCGGCTCTCCTTGCCGATAAAGTTTGATTTTGACATCACCTCCTACCACAAGATATGATTTAGATTTGAACCATGACCATCCTTTAGCATCAATCATCATGCGACCATCCTTTGTACTTACGGTATATTGAGCAGGTTCATTCACACCAATGTTGCGCATGGTAAGAGAAACTTGGCCATGGTCGCCCAGATTGTTGAACGACTCCCTCGTTGCTCTAGGAATTCTCTGTTTGCAAACAAGAAGACATACACAAACAGATAGATCAACACAGTGAATCATGTGAAATAACATGGAAAGAAAAAAGAAAGAAGCACTTGGGCGGCCAATGCTTACCAAGAAGGTGGACATGTCGGTTTTTGTAAGGACTTGGGTATATGAAGTGCGAACTGCAGCCCAGTATATTGCTGGTGCAACAGCTCGTTTGGTTGCCGCTGCACGGGCCGGAGCAGATGCAAGTGCAAGTGTTGGTGCAGGTGCCAAAGCCGTTGCTGGTGCCCGTGCCAGTGTGACTGCTAGTGTCGCTGCTGCTGCCGGAGATGGTGCTCCTTGTAGAGCTGGTGCCGGTGTCGGAGCTGGTGTCGATGCCCGATCCTCTAGTAGATCAGCCTGATCCACTAACGTGGTCGGTGTCCAATCCTCAGCTGGATCAGACTGAGCTGCTACCGCTATCAGTGCTAGAGCAATTGTCGGTGCTTGATCTGTTGCTGAAGGTGGTACCAATGTGCGAGACATCGGCGATCGTGTCTGGTCTGCTATGATCAGCTTTCTAACTTGACTAGGCTCCGTGACCATGATCCAGTTTTTTTCTTCATTCCTTTTAGACGTGAGAAGGACTAATTGTGGCATTTTTGTTAAACCAAACTGCTGTTCATCATAGGGATTCAGCTTGTAATCAGACAATAGACTAATCCAATTTTTTCCAGTAATATAAGTGATGGACAGTGCCTTCATTACTGACACGACATAAGAAGTGAAACCTGCAAAAATAGCCATCGTAGAGCAAACCAAATGGTTTATTCTGTGATGAATGTCACATGGCAAAACATGCATCGTAAAATTGCAGGAAAAGAAAGAAAACAGGACATTAAATCAATAAGATTTAGATAGTAAATCAATAAGATTTACTTGATGTGACACGAGTGAATCCTTACCAGGAAATCACTATGTTGAAGTACTAAACAAAAGATTGATCGTCCAACTACGGGTGGCATGCAGGGCCCCCGCCTACTCCCACAAGCAGGGCAGTCCAAAGGTCGTGACAAATCGTATGGACCGAACATCCATGGGACTGGAAATCCTTGTGGGTGTGATAAACCCTACAATGCATAAAGATATTGGAGTGTAACCATAATTGATAAATCGTCCTCACAAAAAATGATCTGGATACGTCAAAATATACACACTGAATTGAGTGGACAGACATTAACATAGACTGTTCTCAGGACTCATCACACACCAAAAGTGGCAGTACTAAACAATACAGGGTTCACAGACACAAATCAAGTACTGAACAATAGTACTTAATACAGACAAGCAAAGTTGCACTAATTAAACTCTGCAGACTATTTCTTGCCACCGACCTACGGGATGAACCCCGCATAACTGACTTGGCCATGGACTTCGTGAGAGATGTCTACCTGCACCATCACCATCTTATCAACCTTGGAGAACCTAACAGAGTGGTCTATCCACTCAAAAACATGATGATGAAGATAGGCCGCGTCAGATTTTTCGGGAAGCTTTACAAGAACCACACCCTTCGTAATCGAAGGCACAACCAGGAAATTGTTGTGGTCAAGTACAGCCTCGAGAACACACCTGACAACAATGCTACAGAAAAACACTAGTTCAGGACACGTGGCGACAAGGACACAACAACTGGATATTTAGCAGTAGAACTCATCCTCAGGTCTTCCAGTTCATTCGGCATGAGTTTGAGAACTTCATCTCCACCGCGGACCTGGTTCTAATTCAAACAGAAACCATATTTTATTACTACCTCTGTTCAGAAATATAATAACATTTTCGATGTTATACTCCATATATGACTACATATACGCACAGAAATGAGTGAACAAAGACACTAGAACATGTCTTCAAAGGCATGAGAGCAGAGGGATTACTTGCAATATCCATAACACAAGTTACTAAGGCAAATATACCCTCTTCAAAGGTAGCATTGATGTTCATAAAGTACTCCCTCCATCCCAAAATTCTTGTCTTAGATTTGTCTAGATACAGATTAGATACATCTGTATCTAGACAAATCTAAGACAAGAATTTTGGGATAGAGGGAGTAGTTGAAAGTAATCTATAAGAAATTAGTGTCAACCTCTCGCATGTTTTGGTCAAAAGAGGAATTTAGAACCGTCATTTGGAACACAAAAATCACATGCAAGATCACCCAGAAAGTTGTACTACTAGTACTAGTACTGCGTGTTAGATGAAAAAACATGATCAAGATCGAGAAAAAGATCATCAAGAAGAGATATTACCAGGACTTGCTTAATGAGGGATCCCGAAGAGGGGGGCTTGGACAGGGCAATGGCTTTGAGCTTGTCTGCGGTAGTGTCGAAGGGGTGCTTGCGCTTCTTCGTACCATGAGCCTCGACGGTTTTGGCCAGAGCCATAGACATCATGTCAGTCGATGCTCCAGCGTCCATCCAAGAGAGGAAGCTAAGAGAGAAGAGTGAAATGAGGAACGAGATGAGGGAGAAGCAAAGCGAGTGGGGGTTTTCTTCAAGAGAGGAAGCTGAGAGAGAAGATTGAAATGATGGTTGCTTATGTTGGAAATATGCCCTAGAGGCAATAATAAATTAGTTATTATTATATTTCCTTGTTCATGATAATCGTTTATTATCCATGCTATAATTGTATTGATAGGAAACTCAGATAGATGTGTGGATACATAGACAACGTCACGTCCCTAGCAAGCCTCTATTGACTAGCTCGTTGATCAATAGATGGTTACGGTTTCCTAACCATGGACATTGGATGTCGTTGATAACGGGATCACATCATTAGAAGAATGATGTGATGGACAAGACCTAATCTTAAGCCTAGCACAAAGATCGTAGTTCGTATGCTAAAGCTTTTCTAATGTCAAGTATCTTTTCCTTAGACCATGAGATTGTGCAACTCTCGGATACCGTAGGAATGCTTTGGGTGTACCAAACATCACAACGTAACTGGGTGACTATAAAGGTGCACTACAGGTATCTCCGAAAGTGTCTGTTGGGTTGGCACGAATCGAGACTGGGATTTGTCACTCCGTGTAAACGGAGAGGTATCTCTGGGCCCACTCGGTAGGACATCATCATAATGTGCACAATGTGACCAAGGGGTTGATCACGGGATGATGTGTTACGGAACGAGTAAAGAGACTTGCCGGTAACGAGATAAAACAAGGTATCGGTATACCGACGATCGAATCTCGGGCAAGTACAATACCGCTAGACAAAGGGAATTGTATACCGGATCGATTGAGTCCTTGACATCGTGGTTCATCCGATGAGATCATCGTGCAACATGTGGGAGCCAACATGGGTATCCAGATCCCGCTGTTGGTTATTGACCGGAGAACGTCTCGGTCATGTCTACATGTCTCCCGAACCCGTAGGGTCTACACACTTAAGGTTCGATGACGCTAGGGTTATAAAGGAAGTTTCTATGTGGTTACCGTATGTTGTTCAGAGTCCCAGATGAGATCCCAGACGTCACGAGGAGTTCCGGAATGGTCCAGAGGTAAAGATTTATATATGGGAAGTCCTGTTTTGGTTACCGGAAAAGTTTCGGGTTTTATCGGTAATGTACCGGGACCACTGGGAGGGTCCCGGGGGTCCACCAAGTGGGGCCACCGGCCCCGGAGGGCTGCATGGGCCAAGTGTGGGAGGGGACCAGCCCCAGGTGGGCTGGTGCGCCCCCCCACAAGGGCCCAAGGCGCCTAGGGTTTGGGGAGGGGGTGCTTCCACCTAACTTGGGGGGCAAGTTTCCCCCTCTCCCCCCTTGGCCGCCACCCTTAGATGGGATTGGGGCTGCCGCACCCCTTGGGGTGGAAACCCTAGAGGGGGCGCACCCCCCTCCCTCTCCCCTATATATACTTGAGGGTTTTGGGGCTGCCAACACATGAGTTTCTCCCTCTACTGGCGCAGCCCTACCTCTCTCCCTTCTCCTCTCCCGCGGTGCTTGGCGAAGCCCTGCTGGATTGCCACGCTCCTCCATCACCACCACGCTGTTGTGCTGCTGCTGGACGGAGTCTTCCTCAACCTCTCCCTCTCTCCTTGCTGGATCAAGGCGTGGGAGACGTCATCGGGCTGTACATGTGTTGAACACGGAGGTGCCGTCCGTTCGACACTAGGATCTCCGGTGATTTGGATCACGACGAGTACGACTCCTTCAACCCCATTCTCTTGAATGCTTCCGCTTAGCGATCTACAAGGGTATGTAGATGCACTCTCCTTCCCCTCGTTGCTGGTCTCTCCATAGATAGATCTTGGTGATTCGTAGGAAAATTTTGAATTTGTGCTACGTTCCCCATCAGTGGCATCATGAGCTAGGTCTGTTGCGTAGATTCTATGCACGAGTAGAACACAAAATAGTTGTGGGCGTTGATTTTGTTCAATATGCTTACCGTTACTAGTCCAATCTTGTTTCGACGGTATTGTGGGATGAAGCGGCCCGGACCGACCTTACACGTACGCTTACGTGAGACAGGTTCCACCGACTGACATGCACTTGGTGCATAAGGTGGCTTGTGGGTGCCAGTCTCTCCCACTTTAGTCGGAACGGATTCGATGAAAAGGGTCCTTATGAAGGGTAAATAGCAATTGACATATCACGTTGTGGTTTTTGCGTAGGTAAGAAATGTTCTTGCTAGAAACCCATAGCAGCCACGTAAAACATGCAAACAACAATTAGAGGACGTCTAACTTGTTTTTGCAGGGTATGCTATGTGATGTGATATGGCCAAGAAGAATGTGATGAATGATATGTGATGTATGAGATTGATCATGTTCTTGTAATAGGAATCATGACTTGCATGTCGATGAGTATGACAACCGGCAGGAGCCATAGGAGTTGTCTTTATTTATTGTATGACCTGCGTGTCATTGAACAATGCCATGTAATTACTTTACTTTATTGCTAACCGGTATCCATAGTAGTAGAAGTAATAAGTTGGCGAGGCAACTTCATGGAGACACGATGATGGAGATCATGATGATGGAGATCATGGTGTCATGCCGGTGACGATGATGATCATGGAGGCCCGAAGATGGAGATCAAAAGGAGCAATATGATATTGGCCATATCATGTCACTATTTGATTGCATGTGATGTTTATCGTGTTTATGCATCTTATTTGCTTAGAATGACGGTAGTAAATAAGATGATCCCTCATTAAAATTTCAAGAAAGTGTTCCCCCTAACTGTGCACCATTGTGAAAGTTCGTTGTTTCTAAGCACCACGTGATGATCGGGTGTGATGGATTCTTACGTTCACATACAACGGGTGTAAGACAGATTTACACACGCGAAACACTTAGGTTGACTTGATGAGCCTAGCATGTACAGACATGGCCTCGGAACACAAGAGACCGAAAGGTCGAGCATGAGTCGTATAGTAGATACGATCAACATGAAGATGTTCACCGATGATGACTAGTCCATCTCACGTGATGATCGGACACGGCCTAGTTGACTCGGATCATGTAATCACTTAGATGACTAGAGGGATGTCTATCCGAGTGGGAGTTCATAAGATGAACTTAATTATCCTGAACATAGTCAAAAGATCTTTGCAAATTATGTCATAAGCTCGCGATTTAGTTCCACTGTTTAAATATGTTCCTAGAGAAAATATAGTTGAAAGTTGACAGTAGCGATTATGCGGACAGTAGAAAGCTTATGTCCTTAATGCACCGCTCAGTGGGCTAAACCCCAAACGTTGTTTGTGGATGTTGCGAACATCGGACATACACGTTTTGATAACTGCGTGATAGTTCAGTTAAATGGTTTAGAGTAGAGGCACCAAAGACGTTTTCGAAACGTCGCGGAACATATGAGATGTTTCGAGGGCTGAAATTGGGATTTCAGACTCGTGCCCACGTCAAGAGGTATAAAACCTCCGACGATTTTCTTAGCCTACAAACTAAGGGAGAAAAGCTCAATCGTTGAGCTTGTGCTCAGATTGTCTGAGTGCAACAATCACTTGAATCGAATGGGAGTTGATCTTCCAGATGAGATAGTGATGTTTCTCCAAAGTCATTGCCACCAAGCTACTAGAGCTTCGTGATGAACTATAACATATCAAGGATAGAGATGATGATCCTTGAGGTATTCGCGTTGTTTGACACCTCGAAAGTAGAAGTCAAGTAGGAGCATCAATTGTTGATGGTTAATGAAACCACTAGTTTCAAGAAGGGCAAGGGCAAGAAGGGATACTTCATGAAACGACAAATTAGCTGCTGCTCTAGTGAAGAAACCCAAGGTTGAACCCAAACCCGAGACTAAGAGCTTCTGTAATAAGGGGAACAACCACTGAAGCAGAATTACCCTAGATACTTGGTAGATGAGAAGGCTGGCAAGGTCGATAGAAGTATATTGGATATACATTATGTTAATGTGTACTTTACTAGTACTCCTAGTAGCACCAGGGTATTAAGATACCGGTTCGGTTGCTAAGTGTTAGTAACTCGAAATAAAAGAGCTACGGAATAAACGGAGACTAGCTAAAGGTGAGCTGACGATATGTGTTGGAAGTGTTTCCAAGTTTGATGTGATCAAACATCACACGCTCCCTCTACCATCAAGATTAGTATTAAACCTGAATAATTGTCATTTGTTGTTTGTGTTGAGCATAGACATGATTGGATTATGTCTATCGCAATACGGTTATTCATTTAAGGAGAATAATGGTTACTCTGTTTATTTGAATAATACCTTCAATGGTATTGCACCTAATAGGAATGGTTTATTGAATCTCGATCGTAGTGATACACATTTTCATGCCAAAAGATATAAGATAGTACCACTTACTTGTGGCACTGCCATGTAAGTCATATTGGTGTAAAATGCATGAAGAAGCTCCATGTTGATGGATCTTTGGACTCACTCATTTTTGAAAGGTTTGAGACATGCGAACCATGTCTATTGGTGTATACGCATGAAGAAACTCCATGCAGATGGACCATTTGGAATCACTGGATTTTGAATCACTTGAGACATGCAAATCATACCACATGGGCAAGATGACTGAAAGCCTCGTTTTCAGTAAAATGGAACAAGAAAGCAACTTGTAGGAAGTAACAAATTTTGATGTGTGCAGTCCAATGAGTGCTGAGGCATGCAGTGAATATCGTTATGTTCTTACTTCACAGATGATTCGAGTAGATGTTGAGTATATTTACTTGATGAAACACAAGTCTGAATTATTGAATGGTTCAAGTAATTTTAGAGTGAAGTTGAAGGTCATTGTGACAAGAGGATAAAATGTCTATGATATGATCATAGAGATGAGTATCTGAGTTACAAGCTTTGGCACGCAATTAAGACATTGGGGAAATTGTTTCACAATTAATACCGCCTGGAACACCATAGTGTGATGGTGTGTCCGAACATCATAGTTGCACCCTATCGGATATGGTGCGTACCATGATGTCTCTTATCGAATTACCACTATCGTTCATGGGTTAGGCATTAGAGACAACCACATTCCCTTTAAATAGGGCACCACGTAATTCCGTTGAGATGACATCGTATGAACTATGGTTTAGAGAAACCTAAGTTGTCATTTCTTAAAGGTTTGGGGCTGCGACGCTTATGTGAAAAAGTTTCAGGTTGATAAGCTCGAACCCAAAGCGGATAAAATGCATCTTCATAGGACACCCAAAACAGTTGGGTATACCTCCTAATTCAGATCTGAAAGCAATAAGGATTGTTTCTTGAATCGGGTCCTTTCTCGAGGAAAAGTTTGTCTCGGAAAGTTGAGTGGGAGGATGGTGGAGACTTGATGAGGTTGTTGAACCATCACTTCAACTAGTGTGTAGCAGGGCACAGGAAGTTGTTCCTGTGGCACCTACACCAATTGAAGTGGAATCTTATGATAGTGATCATGAAGCTTCAGATCAAGTCACTACCGAACCACGTAGGACGACAAGGACGCGTACTGCTTCGGAGTGGTACATTGATCATGTCTTGAAGGTCATGTTGCTAGACAACAATGAACCTACGAGCTATGGAGAAGCGATGGTGGGCCCAAATTCCGACAAATGGTTAGAAGCCATGAAATCCGAGATAGGATCCATGTATCAGAACAAAGCATGGACTTTGGTGGACTTGCCCAATGATCGGCAAGCCATTGAGATAAATGGATCTTTTATAAGAAGACGGACGTGGACGGTAATGTCACCGTCTATGAAGCTCGACTTATGGTGAAGAGTTTTTCACAAGTTCAAGGAGTTGACTACGATGAGATTTTCTCATCCGTAGCGATGCTTAAGTCCGTCGGAATCATGTTAGCATTAGCTGCATTTATGAAATCTGGCAGATGGATGTCAAAACGAGTTTCCTTACCAGTTTTCGTAAGGAAAGGTTGTATGTGATACAATCAGAAAGGTTTTGTCAATCCTAAGGATGCTAAAGCTATGCTAGCTCTAGCGATCCTTCTAAGGACTGGAGTAAGCATCTCGGAGTTGGAATGTACGCTTTGATGAGATGATCAAAGATTTTGGATTTATACAAAGTTTATGAGAAACTTGTATTTCCAAAGAAGTGAGTGGGAGCACTATAGAATTTCTGATAAGTATATGTTGTAAACATATTGTTGATCAGAAATGATGTAGAATTTCTAGAAAGCATATAGGGTTATTTGAAAAGTGCTTTTCAATAAGAAACCTAGATCAAGCTACTTGAACATTGAGCATCAAAATCTATGAGGATGGATCAAAATGCTTAATAATACTTTCAAATGAGCATATACCTTGACATGATCTTGAAGGTGTTCAAGATGGATCAGTCAAAGAAGGAGTTCTTGCCTGAGATGTAAGGTATGAAGTTAAGACTTAAAGCTCGACCACGGCAGAAAAGAGAGAAAGGACGAAGGTCGTCCCCTATGCTTCAGACATAGGCTCTATAGTATGCTATGCTGTGTACCGCACCGGAAGTGTGCCTTGCCATGAGTCAGTCAAGGGGTACAAGAATGATCCAGGAATGGATCATTAGACAGCGGTCAAAATTGTCCTTGGAGTAAATAAGGACATGTTTCTCGATTATGGAGGTGATAAAGAGTTCGGCGTAAAGGGTTATGTTGATGCAAGCTTTAACACCTATCCGAGTGACTCTGAGTAGCAAACCGGATACGTATAGTGGAGCAACCATTTGGAATAGCTACAAGTGGAGTGTGGAAGCAACATTTACAATATGACATAGAGAATTGCGAAGTACATACAGGATCTGAATGTTACAGACCCGTTGACTAAAACCTCTCTCACAAGCAAAACAAGATCAAACCCCAGAACTCATTGAGTCTTAATCACATGATGATGTGAACTAGTTTAATGAAACTAGTAAACTCTTTGGATGTTGGTCACATGGCGATGTGACCTGTGAGTGTTAATCACATGGCGATGTGAACTAGATTATTGACTCTAGTGCAAGTGGGAGACTGTTGGAAATATGCCCTAGAGGCAATAATAAATTAGTTATTATTATATTTCCTTGTCCATGATAATCGTTTATTATCCATGCTATAATTGTATTGATAGGAAACTCAGATACATGTGTGGATACATAGACAACATCACGTCCCTAGCAAGCCTCTATTGACTAGCTCGTTGATCAATAGATGGTTACGGTTTCCTAACCATGGACATTGGATGTCGTTGATAACGGGATCACATCATTAGAAGAATGATGTGATGGACAAGACCTAATCCTAAGCCTAGCACAAAGATCGTAGTTCGTATGCTAAAGCTTTTCTAATGTCAAGTATCTTTTCCTTAGACCATGAGATTGTGGAACTCCCGGATACCGTAGGAATGCTTTGGGTGTACCAAACGTCACAACGTAACTGGGTGACTATAAAGGTGCACTACAGGTATCTCCGAAAGTGTCTCTTGGGTTGGCACGAATCGAGACTGGGATTTGTCACTCCGTGTAAACGGAGAGGTATCTCTGGGCCCACTCGGTAGGACATCATCATAATGTGCACAATGTGACCGAGGGGTTGATCACGGGATGATGTGTTACGGAATGAGTAAAGAGACTTGCCAGTAACGAGATTGAACAAGGTATCGGTATACCGACGATCGAATCTTGGGCAAGTACAATACCGCTAGACAAAGGGAATTGTATACGGGATCGATTGAGTCCTTGACATCGTGGTTCATCCGATGAGATCATCGTGGAACATGTGGGAGCCAACATGGGTATCCAGATCCCGCTGTTGGTTATTGACCGGAGAACGTCTCGGTCATGTCTACATGTCTCCCGAACCCGTGGGTCTACACACTTAAGGTTCGATGACGCTAGGGTTATAAAGGAAGTTTGTATGTGGTTACCGAATGTTGTTCGGAGTCCCGGATGAGATCCCGGATGTCACGAGGAGTTTCGGAATGGTCCGGAGGTAAAGATTTATATATGGGAAGTCATGTTTTGGTCACCGGAAAAGTTTCAGGTTTTATCGGTAACATACCAGGACCACCGGGAGGGTCCCGGGGGTCCACCAAGTGGGGCCACCGGCCCCGGAGGGCTGCATGGGCCAAGTGTGGGAGGGGACCAGCCCCAGGTGGGCTGGTGCGCCCCCCCACAAGGGCCCAAGGCGCCTAGGGTTTGGGGAGGGGGTGCTTCCACCTAACTTGGGGGGCAAGTTTCCCCCCTCTCCCCCCTTGGCCGCCACCCTTAGATGGGATTGGGGCTGCCGCACCCCTTGGGGTGGAAACCCTAGAGGGGGCGCCCCCCTCCCTCTCCCCTATATATACTTGAGGGTTTTGGGGCTGCCAACACATGAGTTTCTCCCTCTACTGGCGCAGCCCTACCTCTCTCCCTTCTCCTCTCCCGCGGTGCTTGGCGAAGCCCTGCTGGATTGCCACGCTCCTCCATCACCACCACTCCGTTGTTCTGCTGCTGGACGGAGTCTTCCTCAACCTCTCCCTCTCTCCTTGCTGGATCAAGGCGTGGGAGACGTCACCGGGCTGTACATGTGTTGAACACGGAGGTGCCGTCCGTTCGGCACTAGGATCTCCGGTGATTTGGATCACGACGAGTACGACTCCTTCAACCCCGTTCTCTTGAACGCTTCCGCTTAGCGATCTACAAGGGTATGTAGATGCACTCTCCTTCCCCTCGTTGTTGGTTTCTCCATAGATAGATCTTGGTGATTCGTAGGAAAATTTTGAATTTGTGCTACGTTCCCCAACAGCTTCATCCGTCCAACTTACTACTGGAAAGGAGGGGGTTTTGTGATTTGACAGATCATTGGGCATTACTGCAGCGCTTCAGTCGGGGTAGTCTACCATCACTCTACTACAGAGTAATTTAGTGCATGGCTGGTGGACCTTGATGCTGGCTGTCCCACACGTGGGCGAAAGTGAGTAATTTAGTGCATGGCTGGAGGAGGATCCGCACGGTAGAGTGTGTCCATTGTTTTTCCGAAGAAGAAAAATGATTACAACAAGCGTTTCCACTCTTACGACGGAGGAGTGCGATACATGCCAGCCACTTGAACATACACAGTGCTCCTACCACTAGGCATGTGCAGTGGTTCATATGTGAGTACTACATAATCTTGTTGCTAGTGTAGTAAGATATGACGATAACAAATGATGTTGTGCGCATGTCAACTATATGAACAGTAATGTAGTAACATAGTACCGCTTTTTTGGCTGTCCGGTTGAGTATGAACGGTAAGATCAATGTTAACAGAACTAGGTCTACAGCGCACAGAGAGTATGGTGCTACAGTACTCCATGAAATATGAACCATATGAAGCATGAATCAGTGTTAGGCAGGGTGTATGAAGGGTGCACGGGATGGGAGCAAAAGTTCCCTTCTCTACCCACTTTTGGGTGTTTGGCAGAGTGCATGAAGGGTCCATGAGTCCACACGTAGGTTAACACATATACACGAAGAGGGAACAACTATATTGAGATGAGAATGCAACCAAACACACCCACACGCTTTGTGCTACAGTGACTGATCTGCATCGTCTGAGTTTGATCCACAGTCATGTTGCGCCGAGACATGGACATGCCCATGCATAGGGCACCTAAACACCATCGAAGTCCCTCTGCTTCTCAAGGCGCACGACGTTGGTGATGGAGGGTGCAACCGCCCGCAGAGCCCACTCCCAGTCGACGGGAGCCAACTCGTCAAAGATGGCGTCCAATGGCACGAATGGATTCCGGTGACGGAGCCCTAAATAGATTCGCTCGACAATGGCGACGGCAGCCTACAACCCCTCCTTGTCCAGCTCTGCCCCCACCATCGCGTGGAGACGACTTAGCTCCTCGGAGATATAGGTGAAGAAGGAGACCAGGTTAGGAAGCTGTAGCTCGTTGAAGTCGACCAGGTGGTCGAACGGGTTTAGCCCGACGGCCGACATGGTCGCGCTGGCACGACGATAGGCATCGCGCAGCCACAACACGTGTGTGGCAACTTGGTTCGCCAAGTGGCTGAGGCGATCCTGGACCTTGTCATGATCGGCCCGCTCGCGCTCCAGCCGGCTCCCCTGATGGCCTATCGTATCTCCCGCTTTCTGCAGGAATGCCGTTGACGCCTCGAGCATCTTTGTGGTGGACGCCTGCCGCTTTTGACGCTCCGTGAACTCCCGCACATAACGGAGGAGCATGGCACTCCTCTCCTCCTTGAGCTCACGTAGCTCCACGTCCTTGGCCCTGAGCTCCACATCCTTGGCCTAGAGCTCCTGTGTCAGGCGCCTCACCTCGGACTCCGAGATCTGCTGCGCCGCAATGGCACCAGGTAGAAGCAATGGGGAGAGGAAGCAAAGGGGGTGAAATGGATGAAAGGCAATGCAATCTATAGGAAGGCGGAGGGAGCCAGCCGAGGAGCGGGGAATCTTTTGGTTTTCACCATGGTAAAACACTAGTCGACAACTTCTCACATCAGGGAGCAGTGGGTTTTATAGGCGGAGTCATCATGACTAATTGCTGCCGCGCCTGCTCCCGTCAATCAAAAAATTAAAAATCCTACCGTGCTTGCTCCCATCAATCAAAAAATTAAAAATCATGCCGCACCCAAACACCAGAACAACACCGCAGTGGATATTTAAATTTACCTGCCTGCAAGGAGATAAAAAAGGGGTGAAAAAACAAATGTGGCGGCGACCTAGCTAATCGGTCGAACTAGCTCAACTAGCTAGCCACTATGCTTCACTAATGTACTCGGCGGGAAAGGTGGTCTTTCGTGATTTGACGACTCATTTACTTGCTTCGGTGCTACGACCGAGGAGGACCCAGAAAACGCGCGGTAGGGCGTCCCACACCAGGAAGAATATATGTGTGCACCACCCGAGAGGACCCCGAAACCGCGCGGTAGGGTGTGCCACGTCTCGGCACGGAGAAAAAAGGTGCGTGTAAAAATATACTGTATGTACCTATGGTTCAACCTCAGGACCCAGCCAGTCAGTCGAAAACACCCCACTAGCCACACAACTTCATCATGCTAACATGGCACAGAGGATAGGTGTGGTTAGCTCCGTCTCGACCAGCCACAACGTCTCTTGTTCTAGGCGATCCATCTATTTTCCAAGCTTCTTTTTTTAGTTATAATAACACCACGGCAAGCTAGCGCCACTATTCATGTGTGCCCATGCAAAGTTTAGACGATGGAGAGGAGAGAGAGATCGCGGACCTGGGACCCACTGATACGTCCATTTTGCATCATGCTTTTATATCAATATTTATGGCACTATGGGCTGTTATTACACATTATATCTCAATACTTATGGCTATTCTCTCTTATTTTACAAGGTTTACCATGAAGAGGGGGGATGCCGGTAGCTGGAATTCTGGCTGGAAAAGGAGCAAACGTTGGAAACTATTCTGCACTGCTCCAAAAGTCCCAAAACTCCACGAAACATAATTTTGGATTTATTAAGAATTATTGAGCGAAAGGAATACATGAGGAGGCCCACACCCTGGCCAGGAGGGTGGGGGGCGCGCCCCCTCCTACTGGGCGCGCCCCCTGTTTCCTGGGCCCCCTGGTGGCCCTCCGGTGTCCATCTTCCGCTATATGAAGGCTTTTACCCTGGAAAAAATCGTGGGCAAGCTTACGGGACGAAACTCCGCCGCCACGAGGCGGAACCTTGGCGGAACCAATCTAGGGCTCTGGCGGAGCTGTTCTGCCCTGGACACTTCCCTCCGGGAGGGGGAAATCATCACCAACGTCATCACCAACGATCCTCTCATCAGGAGGGGGTCAATCTCCATCAACATCTTCACCAGTACCATCTCCTCTCCAAACCCTAGTTCATCTCTTGTATCCAATCTTGTATCCAAACCACAAATTGGTACCTGTGGGTTGCTAGTAGTGTTGATTACTCCTTATAGTTGATACTTATCGGTTTACTTGGTGGAAGATCATATATTCAGATCCTTAATGCATATTATTACACCTCTGATTATGAACATGAATATGCTTTGTGAGTAGTTACATTTGTTCCTGAGGACATGGGTGAAGTCTTGCTATTAGTAGTCATGTGAATTTGGTATTTGTTCGATATTTTGATGAGATGTATGTTATCTTTTCCTCTAGTGGTGTTATGTGAACGTCGACTACATGACACTTCACCATTATTTGGGCCTAGAGGAAGGCATATGGAAGTAATAAGTAGAAGATGGGTTGCTAGAGTGACAGAAGCTTAAACCCTAGTTTATGCGTTGCTTCGTTAGGGGCTGATTTGGATCCATATGTTTAATATTGTGGTTAGGTTTACCTTAATACTTCTTTTGTAGTTGCGGACACTTGCAATAGGGGTTAATCATAAGTGGGATGCTTGTCCAAGTAAGGGCAGTACCCAAGCACCGGTCCACCCACATATCAAATTATCAAAGTACCGAACGCGAATCATATGAACATGGTGAAAACTAGCTTGACGATAATTCCCATGTGTCCTCGGGACCTCCTTTCTCATTATTAGAAATTATCCAGGCTTATCCTTTGCTACATAAAGGATTGGGCCATCTTGCTGCACTTTATTTACTTTATTTACTTGTTACTCGTTACTATTTATCTTATCACAAAACTATCTATCACCTACAATTTCAGTGCTTGCAGAGAAAACCTTACTGAAAATCGCTTATCATTTCCTTCTGCTCCTCGTTGGGTTCGACACTCTTACTTATCGAAAGGACTACGATAGATCCCCTACACTTGTGGGTCATCAAGACTCTTTTCTGGTGCCGTTGCCGGGGAGTGTAGCGCTTTTGGTGAGTGGAACTTGGTAAGGAAACATTTATTTAGTGTGCTGAAATTTTCTGTTACTTGTCACTATGGAAACTAATCCTTTGTGGGGCTTGTTCGGGGTATCTTCACCCTGACCAGAAGAGCAAAGAGTTGCTCCTCAACCTACTGAACTTTATGAAAATATTTATTTTGAGATTCCTTCGGGTATGATAGAGAAACTGCTAGCTAATCCATTATAGGAGATGGAACACATCCCAATTTACACCTTATCTTTGTGGATGAAGTTTGTGGATCATTTAAGCTGGCAGGTATTCCCGATGATGTTGTCAAAAGGAAGGTCTTCCCTTTATCTTTGAAGGGAGATGCATTGACATGGTAAAGGCTATATGATGACACGAGATCTTGGAATTATAAGCGATTGAAGTTGGAATTTCACCAGAAGTTCTATCCTATGCATCTTGTTCATCATGATCTTAATTACATATATAATTTCTGGCCTCGCAAAGGAGAAAGCATCGCTCAAGCTTGGGGGAGGCTTAAGTCAATGTCACGCCCAATATGTGATACTATCCTAAAGAGACTCGAAGGTCCCAACAAGGATAGAACCGCATATTGAAACACTTTTGCAAGGTGGATATCATTACATCAACATTACATAATAGATGGGGATACATACAAGAGGCATACAATGCCACACGAATACAATATCATCATACATAAGATCAACATCCGACTACGGATGAAACACAAACAGAAACTCAAACGACATCCACCCTGCTAGCCCAGGCTGCCGACCTGGAACCTATCCCCTGATCGAAGAAGAAGCAGAAGAAGAACTCCAAAACAAGCAAACATCACTCTCGCGTCATGATCATCGCATAACATGTACCTGCAACTGTTGTTGTAGTAATCTGTGAGCCACGAGGACTCAGCAATCCCATTACCATGGGTATCAAGACTAGCAAAGCTTAAAGGGGAAGGAAGGGGTAAAGTGGTGAGGTTGCAGCAGCGACTAAGCATGATATGGTGGCTAACATACGCAAATAAGAGCGAGAAGAGAAGCAAAGGAACGATCGTGAAACTAGCAATGATCAAGAAGTGATCCTGAACTCCTACTTACGTCAATCATAACCCAAAACCGTGTTCACTTCCCGGACTCCGCCGAAAAGAGACCATCACGGCTACACACGCGATTGATGCGTTTTAATTCGGATCTGGTGTCAAGTTATCTACAACCAGACATTAACAAATTCCCATCTGCCTATAACCGTAGGCACGACTTTCGAAAGTTTAAACCCTGCAGGGGTGTCCCAACTTAGCCCATGATAAGCTCTCGTGATCAACGAAGGATATACCTTCTCCCACGAAGACCCGATCAGACTCGGAATCCCGGTTTACAAGACATTTCGACAATGGTAAAACAAGACCAGCAAAGCCGCCCGATGCACCGACAAATCTCGATAGGAGCTGCACATATCTCGTTCTCAGGGCAACACCGAATGAGACTAGCTACGAGTAAAACCAACCCTCAAGTTGCCCCGAGGTGGCCCCACAGGCAGCTCAGTTCGGACCAACACTTAAAGAAGCACTGGCCCGGGGGGGCTAAAATAAAGATGACCCTCAGGTTGGCCGACCCAAGGGAAAGGTATAGGTGGTGGTGAGGCAAATGGTAAAACCAAGGTTGGGCCTTGCTGGAGGAGTTTTATTCAAAGCAAACTGTCAAGGGGGTCCCATAAATCACCCAACCGCGTAAGGAACGCAAAATCTGGGAACATAACACCGGTATGACGGAAACTAGGGTGGCAAGAGTGTAACAAAACACCGGGCATAAGGCCGAGTCTTCCACCCTTTACCAAGTATATAGATGCATTAATTATATAAGAGATATTGTGATATCCCAACATAATCCTGTCCGTCATGGAGCAATCTTCAACTTCA
This sequence comes from Triticum aestivum, assembly GCF_018294505.1. Taxonomy (NCBI): domain Eukaryota; kingdom Viridiplantae; phylum Streptophyta; class Magnoliopsida; order Poales; family Poaceae; genus Triticum; species Triticum aestivum. The sequence goes on along the minus strand of NC_057801.1, from coordinate 517,478,344 downwards.
CCTGCAACTAACAATGCTATAAGAGGGCTGAGCAAAGCGGTAACATAGCCGAGCAATGGTTTGCTAGGAAGGGTGAAAAGGTTAGAGGCTGGCATGGCAATTGGGAGGCTTGAAGAGCAAATGATAGGTAGCGCAGCAAAGTGATAGAACGCAACAACTAGCATAGCAATGATAGTAGTGAGATCCAGGGTAGCGGTCATATTGCCTGAAATCCCGCTAGGAAGAAGAACGAGTCCATGAAGAAGACGAACGGATGAAGCTGAACCAAGCGTAGACGAACGAATCCTCACGATCGCAACGAAGCAGGAACTAACAAGAAGAAGCACACGACATGGTAAACACACCACACATAGACAAGACATGATGCACAAAAAGCATGATGCAAGATAAGACTACAAGAAGCTACTCATGGCAAGAGATGATGCAAACAGAAGCAACACATCAAGGCAAGTTTAAATGAGGCCGGGAACAACATATAACAATTCTGGTAAGTCCTCATATGCAAATTTCGAAGTTGGTCCAGATCTGAATAAACATTATGTTCAAGTTGTTAAACAGCAAGTTAAAATGCACCAAGATGATCTACACGAGATTCTAGTCAAGTTACATATAAAGTTCATTTAGTTCGGAGCTACGGCCTAGAAGATATGAGCAAAACAAGTTAAACATGGCATTGATGCAAAATGCACCCAAACATCAAGCAAACACCTCAAAACAAGGATGTAACATGATAATATGAAACTACATGCAAAATCAAGCAAGTTTTATATAGAGCACACTCAAAACGGAGCAACGGTTCAACACATGCACACTATACAAGTTTAAAGGACAAGCTGTCCAAAACAGCAACTAGACATATTGCAAGCATCAAAACAACAAGCTACAGGACCTCAACAAGAAAATAAAAGGCATGGGCATGATGTACAGGTAAAGCATAACAAAACATGAACACTGAGCTATCTCCAGAAACTACTAGAACATGCTCAAACACACATGGCAAGATTGCAAATAATAACAGTTTCAGACTTTTGCAGAAATAACATCAGGTTGCAATGTTTAGAGCTATCAAACAACATGTTACAGGAACTTATCATGGCAAACAAAGGCATGGCATGAAGCTACTAAATCCATAGAACAAAAGTCCTTTACTGACCATGAGCCAAAAAGGATCAGAAAATATGATGGCACCCATGTAAACATGGCAAGTTATAATACAGATTCAAACATGGCAGGAACAACGATAAGAAGGCATGTTGGTGAGCTTGTACCACTCACCATAGAGCAACAAATGGCATGTCAAGGCAACCGATAGTAAGAAGACATGTTTGTGGAGCTAAGCATGTCAAGAGCAACTTCATAGGGTGCATGGATCACTAACAACAATCATGGCAACAACTGAACTTAATGTTAACAGGCTGACATCAACATTATTTAGCAACTTTGGAGCAAGTTTACAACTAGCTACCACAGGCTATAAATGCAACGAGGGGCATGAATGGATAGAGCATGACATGTAGAACAAAACACCCTTAGTGAACATCTCCAGATTATGCATAGAATGAGTTGTAGCAGCAGGTTTACATAGCATCACGAAATAACAGATTCAACCTAGCAAAACAGTAACAGCAAGTACCCTACTTAACAAGCTCGATTCACTCACCACAAGTCATTGCATGACAAGATAAGCATAGCATCAGCAAGTAGACATGTTTATGAAGCTAACCAAGACAAGAACAAGTTCATAGCATGCAAGGATCAACTACAACAACCTTGGCAAAATTGAATAACATGTAAACAATGTGCCAGGAAACATTTTGTAGCAAAAGTAGAGCACGAAAATGACATGCTAGAATACTCCATGATTGCAAACAGGGGCATGAATGGATAGAGAACAACCATATGTTCAAAACACCTTACTGAAGTATCTCAAAATATGCATGGATCTCTCTGTAGCATCCTATTTACATGGCATCAAAATAATAGCAGAACAGGGACTGAAAACAGCAACATCACGAAGCCTAGTTGGCATGCTTGTGCTAGTCACCACATTGATCACAAAAATACATGGTAAGTACCTCTGTAAAGCAGACATGGCATAGTTCAAAACACATGTAGACATCAACCTCATAGGATGCACACATCAATCATGGCAAAAATGACAAATGAGCATGTTATAACAGTTTCAGCAGATTAACATCACATAGCACTCTTGCAACGAAGATTCAGGCATCAAGATGAGCTCAAATGAACATTATGCAATGGAATGAAATGAAGTACTCGTTGAGATGAACAATTTGACATATTACACGCACGAAACGGAGCAGCACACTTGAAGTTAAAGCAGGTTAAAGATGGCACCAGAATATGCAAAAACTAGGGACTTGGAAGAAATAGACCTCGCGGGAATCTGGATCTCGGGATACGAGGACGGAGCGGTACAACAGGAAGGCGTGCCGTTTGGATCGGGGTACGGGGCGGTGCAGATCTGGGATTGAAGACGACGCCGGCGACGACGAGCTCCGGCGAGCGCGCGGTGGTCGGAGACGACGGATCCGGCGGCGCCTCGCCTGATCTGGGCAGGGACAAGGCGAGGACGGCGACGGCGCGGGAGAGCGGCGAGCTCGGGCACCGGTGGAGCCCACGGCTTGGGATGGCGGCGGGGATGCGAAGCGACGGCGGAGCTCCGGCGGGCGGCGGGCGGCGGTGAGCGGCTTGGCGCGGTGCGGCGCTCGGGCATCGCGGCGCGAGGCGGCGCCCGCGGGCGACGGCAGTGGAGAGGCAGGGCGCGGGACCCTGGTCACCGGCAGGAGGGACAGCGCGGCACAGTTCTCCGGCGGCGGGGGGCGAGGTCGCAGGCGGCGGGGCTGGAGCGGGGAGACGGATGGCCGGCGGCGGCAGGCGGGCTTCGCGCGGGCGGCGGCGGGCGCGGTCGGGCTTCGCGCGGGCCCGCGATGGGCTCGGCGGGCCGCGGCCGCGGGTGGAGGCTAGGTGGCGACGTGGCGGCTGCGGGTTGGAGGAGACGGCGGCGGAGGCGACGTGGCGCTCTACGATTGGACAGGGCGACGTGGCTGCGGGGCGGTGGACGTGTCCGGCCGCCGGGCGGACATGTCCGACGGCGCGAGGAGGGAGAGGGCTAGGGTTTGGACTGCGCGAAAAATCCGGGAGGGAGCACATATTTATAGACTCTGGGAGCTAGGAGAGTCCAAATGAGGCACGGTTTTCTCCCACACGATCGTGATCGAACGACCGAGAGCATGGAGGTGAGTTTGCTGGATTTTGGGCCACTTTGGAAGGGTGTTGTGCTGCAAAGTGAAAGGGGGGTTTCGGGCTACGCGGTTAACCGTTGGAGTATCAAACGACCTCCAAATGGCACGAAACTTGACAAGCGGTCTACCGGTGCTATACCAAGGCCGCTTGGCAAACCTCGGGCCATTCCGATAAAGTTTAACACCCGCACACGAAAACAAGGTCTGAGAGGGGCGACGGGCGCGCGCGAGAGGTCCGGACTCCGAACGGACAACAGAGAGAACTAGGAGAACCTGAACGGATGCAAGTTTTGAAAAACATGCAGATGAAATGCAGATGATGACATGGCAAAATGCAACATGCAAGCAAATGACATGGCAACAACGGCGAATAACTGACGGACAGCTGGCGCATTGAATCCGGGGCGTTACAACACTCCTCCACTAACAAGAGATCTCATCCCGAGATCTTAGGACCGAGACGGAAGGAAAAAGGGATGAGGTGAAGCAAGAATTCCAGAGAAGAAGCAAAGAATCGAGAGCACTCGAGAAGAAGAGAGGAACGACGAGAAAGACGAGAATCGAAAGCTCATGGAATCAGATAGACTGTGAAATTCTCCGTTTAGAACAAGATAAGAAATGAATAAGACTGAAAGGATTTAGGCAGCACTCCGGCTGAATAAGGAAAGAATAGAACATGAGCTTCACCCAAAGAGAGGGCACTTCACGAGATGAACAATGCAATGCCTCTGGAAGAATTGAAAGAATTGAATGAAAAGAACTTAGAAGGAAGTGTTGAACGGAGTTGTTGAGAAAATCAACAATGAAAGAATAAGCTTGTTGTGGGCTTATGGATAACATCTCAGAATTTTTGAGGTGATAACCGACCACAAACGGAAATGATTGGATAGCTGAGAAGAACTCAGAAATGCAAAACTCCACTTCACAAGAACATGGAGAATTAATTGCACTTGGAGATGAGAAGAAAAGATAGTTGAACTCCACCAACAAAATCTTGATGAACTCTTGAAGAAAAGATTAAATCATGAAGAACCACCATGAAGAACTCCGGTAACAAAAGGATGATGAGATAGAATGAAGGATGAAAGAATAAGATGAGCCTTGCGATGATTTAGATGGAGGTTCCGACAAAATGGCTGAGGAAATTGAACTCCGGAAAAGAAAAGATGAAAACACTTGGAACTAGAATCAAGAACAACTCTGAAGGAAGGGATTGATTGCTTGGATGAAATAAGAATAAGATTTATTGTATGCTTATCCTTCATCAAAAATTAAATTGATGACAAGTAATGGATTTCGCATATTACTTATTCTTCTTGAAAAAAAAGAATTGAGAAGTGACATATTGCAAACTTGAGAAAGTCTTCAAGAACCACCGGTAGGATTGAAAGAAGGAATGGATAAAAATGATAATCAAGGAAAAAGAATCTTGAACGAACCACCGTTAGAATTCGGAAATGACTAACTAAAGAGGATGAATCACCGGGAAGAATTAGAAGACCAAATATGCTTGAGGGGATTTAGATGCAAGAGAACGAGAAGAACTCGAGCTGATTAAAGAACACTTGAACGAAGCACCGGGATAAATAGATAACGGTAACTGAAATGTGAGGACGAAGAATTCTTATGGAACGATGGCCTCCGGTGAAAAGAAATAGAAAACAACTCTTGAAATACTCCGGATGGGTGAGAAAAGGAATATCTGACAAATGGAATAAATCGAGAGGATGATATGAAAACTCTTCTTCGATCTTCAAATCTGAGAAAGACGATGAGAAACACCACCGAAATTACTGAGATACTCCGAAGAATGTAAAAGAGGAAGGGTTGAAGCAACAATGAAATGATTAAGAAATGATCTTGGAAAGGCATCTGACTGATAAAATTCATACTTACGTCAAACTTCAAAAGGATTTGAGAATAGCTCCGGGAAATCAGAAGAGTCAGGTAAGATCCTGGGAAAAGACCTGTGGGTTAGGGCCCACTAAAAGAGAACACTGTTGGAAAGGGTTATTGAACAGATAGATGATGCCCCGGAACAATTGAAATATTTGAATGAGGTGGCAACCTCGAATTAATTGGAACACTGACGAATCTCCTGAGATGTCTTGAGGACTCCGGAAGGAAAAACTGGCGAGAGGCGAACAAGCAGGGAAGGTACTTGAGCTGAGGGAAAGAATATAATCACTATCGAAAAAATGGAATTGAAACCACCGTAGAAGAAAAGAGATGAAGAATGTCAAACGAGACGAGAATTCACCAGTTGAGATAGTTTACGAAAGACTGAAGAGGCTCTGCATGAATGAGATAGATGGTCGAGAGAGAGTCAGACTCCGGGAAGAAGAGGGGTGGGAGGGCGGGAAAAAAGGCAACTTGGAAGGGGGAACCGACGAATAACTTGAAGAGAAAACACCAGTTGAAATCATTGAGGAAAGAAAGCAAAGGCTTCGCATGAGTAGGATGGATACTCGATTACGAACTTCGACTCCGAGATGAAAAAGGGTGGGTGGGTGGGAAAAGAAAACAACTGAGAATTGAACTTGGCAACGATGAAGAGGCTCGAGTCAAATTGACAAGAAATGCACCAGATGAGAAGAGCTGAGGAACAACGAATGGAAAACCAACTGTGTGATCCTAAAGAAAATTTGAAAGGGAAGAGGAGTAGTTCAAAACACCTACGTCAAGATTCCTCACCAGAGCGACGAAGGGGCTGAGGAGTAAAAATAATTCCTACTCTCCGATATAACTAGACTCCGAAAACAGTTTTCTTCTAGACTCAACAACGACCAAACTGCATGATCAATCAAGGGGGCTCCTAGGGTCGGTCGAGGCTCTGATACCAACTTGTCATGCCCAATATGCGATACTATCCTAAAGAGACTCGAAGGTTCCAACAAGGATAGAACCGCATATTGAAACGCTTTTGCAAGGTGGATATCATTACATCAACATTACATAATAGATGGGGATACATACAAGAGGCATACAATGCCACACGAATACAATATCATCATACATAAGATCAACATCCGACTACAGATGAAACACAAACAGAAACTCAAACGACATCCACCCTGCTAGCCCAGGCTGCCGACCTGGAACCTATCCCCTGATCGAAGAAGAAGCAGAAGAAGAACTCCAAAACAAGCAAACATCACTCTCGCGTCATGATCATCGCATAACATGTACCTGCAACTGTTGTTGTAGTAATCTGTGAGCCACGAGGACTCAGCAATCCCATTACCATGGGTATCAAGACTAGCAAAGCTTAAAGGGGAAGGAAGGGGTAAAGTGGTGAGGTTGCAGCAGCGACTAAGCATGATATGGTGGCTAACATACGCAAATAAGAGCGAGAAGAGAAGCAAAGGAACGATCGTGAAACTAGCAATGATCAAGAAGTGATCCTGAACTCCTACTTACGTCAATCATAACCCAAAACCGTGTTCACTTCCCGGACTCCGCCGAAAAGAGACCATCACGGCTACACACGCGGTTGATGCGTTTTAATTCGGATCTGGTGTCAAGTTATCTACAACCGAACATTAACAAATTCCCATCTGCTTATAACCGCAGGCACGTCTTTTGAAAGTTTAAACCCTGCAGGGGTGTCCCAACTTAGCCCATGATAAGCTCTCGCGATCAACGAAGGATATACCTTCTCCCAGGAAGACCCGATCAGACTCGGAATCCCGGTTTACAAGACATTTCGACAATGGTAAAACAAGACCAGCAAAGCCGCCCGATGCACCGACAAATCCCGATAGGAGCTGCACATATCTAGTTTTCAGGGCAACACCGGATGAGACTAGCTACGAGTAAAACCAACCCTCAAGTTGCCCCGAGGTGGCCCCGCAGGCAGCTCAGTTCGGACCAACACTTAGAGAAGCACTGGCCCGTGGGGGCTAAAATAAAAATGACCCTCGGGTTGGCCGACCCAAGGGAAAGGTATAGGTGGTGGTGAGGCAAATGGTAAAACCAAGGTTGGGCCTTGCTGGAGGAGTTTTATTCAAAGCGAACTGTCAAGGGGGTCCCATAAATAACCCAACCGCGTAAGGAACGCAAAATCCGGGAACATAACACCGGTATGACGGAAACTAGGGCGGCAAGAGTGGAACAAAACACCAGGCATAAGGCCGAGTCTTCCACCCTTTACCAAGTATATAGATGCATTAATTATATAAGAGAAATTGTGATATCCCAACATAATCCTGTCCGTCATTGAGCAATCTTCAACTTCACCTGCAACTAACAACGCTATAAGAGGGCTGAGCAAAGCGGTAACATAGCCGAGCAATGGTTTGCTAGGAAGGGTGAAAAGGTTAGAGGCTGACATGGCAATTGGGAGGCTTGAAGAGCAAATGATAGGTAGCGCAGCAAAGTGATAGAACGAAGCAACTAGCATAGCAATGATAGTAGTAAGATCCAGGGTAGCGATCATCTTGCCTGAAATCCCGCTAGGAAGAAGAACACGTCCATGAAGAAGACGAATGGATGAAGCTGAACCAAGCGTAGACGAACGAATCCTCACGATCGCAACGAAACAGGAACTAACAAGAAGAAGCACACGACATGGTAAACACACCACACATATACAAGACATGATGCACAACAAGCATGATGCAAGACAAGACTACAAGAAGCTACTCATGGCAAGATATGATGCAAACAAGAGCAACACATCAAGGCAAGTTTAAATGAGGCCGGGAACAACATATAACAATTCCGGTAAGTCCTCATATGCAAATTTCGAAGTTGGTACAGATCTGAATAAACATTATGTTCAAGTTGTTAAACAGCAAGTTAAAATGCACCAAGATGATCTACACGAGATTCTAGTCAAGTTACATATAAAGTTCATTTAGTTCGGAGCTACGGCCTAGAAGATATGAGCAAAACAAGTTAAACATGGCATTGATGCAAAATGCACCCAAACATCAAGCAAACACCTCAAAACAAGGATGCAAAATGATAATATGAAACTACATGCAAAATCAAGCAAGTTTCATATAGAGCACACTCAAAACGGAGCAACGGTTCAACACATGCACACTATACAAGTTTAAAGGACAAGCTGTCCAAAACAGCAACTAGACATATTGCAAGCATCAGAACAACAAGCTACAGGACCTCAACAAGAAAACAAAAGGCATGGGCATGATGTACAGGTAAAGCATAACAAAACATGAACACTGAGCTATCTCCAGAAACTACTAGAACATGCTCAAACACACATGGCAAGATTGCAAATAATAACAGTTTCAGACTTTTGCAGAAATAACATCAGGTTGCAATGTTTAGAGCTATCAAACAACATGTTACAGGAACTTATCATGGCAAACAAAGGCATGGCATGAATCTACTAAACCCATAGAACAAAAGTCCTTTACTGACAATGAGCCAAAAAGGATCAGAAAATATGATGGCACACATGTAAACATGACAAGTTATAATACAGATTCAAACATGGCAGGAACAACGATAAGAAGGCATGTTGGTGAGCTTGTACAACTCACCACAGAGCAATAAATGGCATGGCAAGGCAACCAACAGTAATAATACATGTTTGTGAAGCTAAGAATGTCAAGAGCAAGTTCATAGGGTGCATGGATCACTAACAACAATCATGGCAACAACTGAACTTAATGTTAACAGGCTGACAACAACATTATTTAGCAACTTTGGAGCAAGCTTACAACTAGCTACAGCAGGCTATAAATGCAACCAGGGGCATGAATGGATAGAGCATGACATGTATAACAAAACACCCTTAGTGAACATCTCCAGATTATGCATAGAATGACTTGTAGCAGCAGGTTTACATAGCATCACGAAATAACAGATTCAGCCTAGCAAAACAGTAACAACAAGTACCCTACTTAACAAGCTCGATTCACTCACCACAAGTCATTTCATGACAAGATAAGCATAGTATCAGCAAGAAGACATGTTTATGAAGCTAACCAAGGCAAGAACAAGTTCATAGCATTCAAGGATCAACTACAACAACCTTGGCAAAATTGAATAACATGTAAACATTCTGCCAGGAAACATTTTGTAGCAAAAGTAGAGCACAAAAATGACATGCTAGACTACTCCATAATTTCAAACAGGGGCATGAATGGATAGAGAACAACCATATGTTCAAAACATCCTTACTGAAGTATCTCAAAATATGCATGAATCTCTCTGTAGCATCCTGTTTACATGGCATCAAAATAACAGCAGAACAGGGACTGAAAACAGCAACATCACAAAGCCTAGTTGGCATGTTTGTGCTAGTCACCACATTGATCACAAAAATACATGGTAAGTACCTCTGTAAAGAAGACATGGCATAGTTCAAAACACATGTAGACATCAACCTCATAGGATGCACACATCAATCATGGAAAAAATGACAAATGAGCATGTTATAACAGTTTCAGCAGATTAATATCACATAGCACTCTTGCAACGAAGATTCATGCATCAAGATGAGCTCAAATGAACATGATGCAATGGCATGAAATGAAGTACTCGTTGAGATGAACAATTTGACATATTACACGCACGAAACAGAGCAGCACACATGAAGTTACAGCAGGTTAAAGATGGTACCAGAATATGCAAAAACTAGGGACTTAGAAGAAATAGACCTCGCGGGAATCTGGATCTCGGGATACGGGGATGGAGCGGTACAGCGGGAAGGCGTGCCGTTTGGATCGGGGTACGGGGTGGTGCAGATCTGGGATTGAAGACGACGCCGGCGACGACGAGATCCGGCGAGTGCGCGGTGGTCGGAGACGACGGATCCGGCGGCACCTCGCCGGATCTGGGTAGGGACGAGGCGAGGACGGCGACGGCGCGGGAGAGCGGTGAGCTCGGGCGCCGGTGGAGCCCACGGCTTGGGATGGCGGCGGGGATGCGAGGCAACGGCGGAGCTCCGGTGGGTGGCGGCCGTCGGCGAGCGGCTTGGCGCGGGGCGGCGCTCGGGCGTCACGGCGCGGGGCGGCGCCTGCGGGCGACGGCACTGGAGAGGCAGGGCGCGGGACCCTGGTCACCGGCAGGAGGGACAGGGCGGCGCAGTTCTCCGGCGGCCGGCGGCGAGGTCGCAGTCAGCGGGGCTAGAGCGGGGAGACGGATGGCCGGTAGCGGCGGGGCGGGCTTCACGCGGGCGGCGGCGGGCGCGGTCGGGCTTCGCGTGGGCCCGCGATGGGCTCGGCGGGCCGCGGACGCGGGTGGAGGCTAGGTGGCGACATGGCGGTTGCGGGTTGGAGGAGACGGTGGCGGAGGCGACGTGGCGCTCTACGATTGGCCGGGGCGACGTGGCTGCGGGGCGGTGGACGTGTCCGGCCGCTGGGCGGACATGTCCGGCGGCGCGAGGAGGAAGAGGGCTAGGGTTTGGATTGCGCGAAAAATCCGGGAGGGAGCACATATTTATAGACTCTGGGAGCTAGGAGAGTCCAAATGAGGCACGGTTTTCGCCCACACGGTCGTGATCGAACGACCAAGAGCATGGAGGGGAGTTTGCTGGGTTTTGGGCCACTTTGGAAGGGTGTTGGGCTGCAAAGAGAAAGGGGGGTTTCGGGCTACGCGGTTAACCGTTGGAGTATCAAACGACCTTCAAATGGCACGAAACTTGACAGGCGGTCTACCGGTGCTATAACAAGGCCGCTTGGCAAACCTCGGGCCATTCCGAGAAAGTTTAACACCCGCACATGAAAACAAGGTCTGAGAGGGGCGACGGGGGCGCGCGAGAGGTCCGGACTCCGAACGGACAACGGAGAGAACCGGGAGAGCCTGAACGGATGCAAGTTTTGAAAAACATGGAGATGAAATGCAGCTGATGACATGGCAAAATTCAGCATGCAAGCAAATGACATGGCAACGACGGTGAATAACTGACGGACACCTGGCGCATCGAATACGGGGCGTTAGAATGTTATATTCATGCCCCAATCATGAGCTCTCCCGGGAAATGATTTTTCAAAAAATGTATGCTCGGCTTTCTCTTAATCATCGCAACCTGCTCGATACTTCCTGTGCTGGTTCTTATATGCTGAAGACTATTGATTTCAAATGGGACTTATTGGAAAGAATTAAACACAACTCTGAAATTGGGGTTTCGACGATGGTAAGGAGTCATGTATGACACCTAAGTTCGATTGTGTTCAATCTTTTATGGATACCGATGCTTTTCGTGGATTTAGCGCTAAGTATGGACTTGACTCCGAGATAGTAGCTTCTTTCTGTGAATCTTTTGCTACTCACATAGATCTCCCTAAAGAGAAGTGGTTTAAATATAATCCTCCTGTTGAAGTGAAAGTAGTTGCACCTATCACAGTTGAAGAAAAGACTATCACCTATAGTGATTTTATTGTTCCTACTACTTATGTTGAGAAACCCCCATTCCCTGTTAGGATAAAGGATCATGCTAAAACTTCGATTGTTGTTCGTAAGAGTAATACTAGGACTTATACACCTCCTGAGAAAATCAAGGTTGAACCTAGTATTGCTATGGTTAAAGATCTCTTAGATGATGATTTAGATGGGCATGTTATTTATTTCTGTGATGAAACTGCTAATATTGCTAGACCAGATACTAAGATACATAGACCTGTCGTAGGCATTCCTGTTATTTCTGTTAAAATAGGAGATCATTGTTATCATGGTTTATGTGATATGGGTGCTAGTGCTAGTGCGATACCTTATGATTTATATAAAGAAATTATGCACGACATTGCACCCGTTGAATTAGAAGACATTGATGTTACTATTAAGCTTGCTAATAGAGATACCATTAAACTAGTTGGGATTGTTAGAGATGTTGAAGTTTTGTGTGGGAAAGTTAAATACCCAACTGATTTTCTTGTTCTTGCTTCCCCACAAGATTGCTTCTGTCCAATTATTTTTGGTAGACCCTTCTTGCATACAGCTAGTGCTAAAATTGATTGTGAAAAAGATATTGTCACCATTGGCTTAGATGGTATGTCTCATGAGTTTAATTTTGCTAAGTTTCGTAGACAACCTCGTGATAGGGAACCACCTAGTAAGGATGAGATTATTGGTCTTGCTTCCATTGCTGTGCCTCCTACTGATCCGTTAGAACAATATTTGCTAGACCATGGAAATGATATGTTTATGAAGGAAAGAAGGGAAATAGATGAAGTATTCCTTAAACAGGAACCTGTGCTGAAACATAATCTTCCCGTTGAAATCCTTGGGGATCCCCCTCCACCCAAGGGTGATCCCGTGTTTGAACTCAAACCTTTACCTGACAATCTTAAGTATGCTTATCTTGACGAAAAGAAAATATATCCTATTATTATTCGTGCTAACCTTTCAGGGCAAGAAGAAGAAAGATTATTGAAAACTCTGAAGAAGCACCGAGCTGCTATTGGATACACTCTGGATGATCTTAAGGGCGTTAGTCCCACATTATGCCAACACAAAATTAAATTGGAGGACGATGCCAAACCAGTTAGAGATCCTCGACGACGACTAAATCCCAAGATGAAAGAAGTGGTAAGAAAGGAGATACTAAAGCTCCTTGAGGCAGGTATAATTTATCCCATTGCTGATAGTGATTGGGTAAGCCCTGTCCATTGTGTTCCTAAAAAGGGAGGTATTACCGTTGTTCCTAATGATAAAGATGAATTGATCCCGCAAAGAATTGTTACAGGTTATAGGATGGTAATTGATTTCCATAAATTAAATAAGGCTACTAAGAAAGATCATTACCCTTTACCTTTTATTGATCAAATGCTAGAAAGACTATCCAAACACACACATTTTTGCTTTCTAGATGGTTATTCTGGTTTCTTTCAAATACCTGTGTCAGCGGGAGATCAATCAAAAACTACTTTTACTTGCCCTTTCGGTACTTTTGCTTATAGATGTATGCCTTTTGGTTTATGTAATGCACCTTCTACCTTTCAAAGATGCATGATGGCTATATTTTTTGATTTTTGTGAAAAGATTTGTGAGGTATTCATGGATGACTTCTCCATTCATGGATCCTCCTTTGATAATTGTTTGAGCAACCTTGATCGAGTTTTGCAGAGATGCGAAGACACTAGTCTCGTTCTGAATCGGGAAAAGTGTCACTTTATGGTTAATGAAGGCATTGTCTTGGGGCATAAGATTTCCGAGAGAGGTATTGAAGTTGACAAAGCCAAAGTTGATGCTATTGAAAAGATGCCATGTCCCAAGGACATAAAAGGTATAAGAAGTTTCCTTGGTCATGCCGGTTTTTATAGGAGGTTCATTAAGGACTTTTCTAAGATCTCTAGGCCTCTGACTAACTTGTTGCAAAAAGATATTCCTTTTGTCTTTGATGATGATTGTGTAGAAGCATTTGAAATACTTAAGAAAGCTTTGATCACTGCACCTGTTGTTCAGCCACCTGATTGGAATTTACCTTTTGAAATTATGTGTGATGCTAGTGATTATGTTGTAGGTGCTGTTCTAGGGCAAAGAGTTGATAAGAAATTGAATGTTATCAAGTATGCTAGTAAGACTCTTGATACTGCCCAAAGAAATTATGCTACTACTGAAAAAGAATTCTTAGCAGTTGTGTTTGCATGTGATAAGTTTAAACCTTATATTGTTGATTCCAAAGTTACTATTCACACTGATCATGCCGCTATTAAATATCTTATGGAAAAGAAAGACGCTAAGCCTAGACTCATTAGATGGGTTCTCCTGCTCCAAGAATTTGATTTGCATATTATTGATAGAAAGGGAGCTAAGAACCCCGTTGCAGGCAACTTGTCTAGGTTAGAGAATGTTCTTGATGACCCACTGCCTATTGCTAATAGCTTTCCTGATGAACATATAGCGGTCATTAATGCTTCTCGTACTGCTCCTTGGTATGCGGATTATGCTAATTACATTGTTGCCAAATTTATACCTCCTAGTTTCACATACCAGCAAAAGAAAAAGTTCTTTTATGATTTAAGACATTACTTTTGGGATGACCCACACCTTTATAAAAGAGTAGATGGTTTTATTAGACGTTTTGTGCCTGAGCATGAATAGGAACATATCCTACGCAAGTGTCACTCTGAATCCTACAGAGGACACCACGCTGGAGATAGAACTGCACACAAGGTACTACAATCTGGTTTTTATTGTCCTACACTCTTCAAAGATGCTCGTAAGTTTGTCTTATCTTGTGATGAATGTCAAAGAATAGGTAAAATTAGTAGACGTCAAGAAATGCCTATGAATTATTCTCTTGTTACTGAACCGTTTGATGTTTGGGGCTTTGATTATATGGGACCTTTTCCTGCCTCTAATGGTTACACACATATTCTAGTTGTTGTTGATAATGTTACTAAGTGGGTAGAAGCTATTCCGACTAGTAGTGCTGATCATAACACTTCTATTAAAATGCTTAAAGAAGTTATTTTTTCCGAGGTTTGGAGTCCCTAGATATCTTATGACTGATGGTGGTTCACATTTTTTCATGGTGCTTTCCGTAAGATGCTTGCTAAGTATGATGTTCATCATAGAATCGCATCTCCTTATCACCCACAGTCTAGTGGTCAGGTAGAGTTGAGCAATAGAGAGCTCAAATTAATTTTGCAAAAGACCGTCAATAGATCTAGGAAGAATTGGTCCAAAAAGCTTGATGATGCATTATGGGCCTATAGAACTGCATACAAAAATCCTATGGGTATGTCTCCATATAAGATGGTTTATGGAAAAGCATGTCATTTACCTCTTGAACTTGAACATAAAGCATATTGGGCTATTAAAGAGCTCAATTATGACTTCAAACTTGCTGGTGAGAAGAGGTTGTTTGATATTAGCTCACTTGATGAATGGAGAGCCCAAGCTTATGAGAATGCCAAGCTATTCAAAGAAAAAGTTAAACGTTGGCATGATAAAAGGATACAAGAGTGTGAGTTTAACATAGGAGATTATGTGTTATTATTCAACTCTCGTTTAAGATTTTTTGCAGGAAAACTTCTCTCTAAATGGGAAGGTCCCTACGTTATCAAGGAGGTCTATCGTTCTGGTGCCATAAAAATCAACAACTCTGAAGGCACAAGTCTGAGGGTGGTAAACGGTCAAAGAATTAAACATTATATTTCAGGTAATCCTATTAATGTTCAAACTAATATTATTGAAATCGTAACCCCGAAGGAACACATAAGGGACACTTTCCAGAATGTTCCAGACTCCAAAAAGGAATAGGTATGTGGTACGGTAAGTAAACCGACTCCAAAAGAACTCAAATGGCAATTTCTATCAGTTTTGGAATATTTAAGAATTTTAGGAAGAAAGAAGTAGTCCGAAAGGGACACGAGGCCCCCACGAGAGTGGAGGGTGCGCCCACCCCTACTGGGCGCGCCCCCTGTCTCGTGGGCACCTCCTGTGCCTCCCGAACTCCGTTTTCTTGTACGTTACGTATTTTGGTTGGTAAAAATTGAATACATAATCTCCCGAAAGTTTTGACCACCGTATCACGCAGATATCCTGTGTTTTCATTTCTAGCTGTTCCTGCCACAGGTTTAAGCAACATGTCATCTCAAGATTCGGAGGGAGAAAGCTATGTGGCTGATTACCTTGCAGACCCTAAGGTCTACGGGGACATGGACCATAGTGGCTGGACCACAGAAGAAGAAGAAGACTATGAGCCTAAGGGGAAGGATGAAACTAGCTCAAACAAAGATGCAGTTCCACTACCTCAACCGTGGTATATGCATGTGGAGTTTAAAAAGTCAAGTCTACTCGATAGAGCGAAGAAGCCAAAGATCGAGTTTATCCCTTTTTGTCTCTTGCAGGAAAATAAGCAAGAACTATGCAAAAGAGTATTAAGTCTTGAGCGGGAGATCGAAGACCTAAAAGAGCAAAACATTATACTCAAGCGTAAATTGAGGAAGAAGTCACCCTCATGATCAATAGCTCCTACTTCACCACATCCGAGGGCATAATCACATGGGTATGGGCACTCCCCTTGGCAACTGCCAAGCTTGGGGGAGGTGCCCCGGTATCGTATCACCATCACACTCCTACCTTTACTGTCTTATTTAGTTCGATCTTTTTAGTAGTAGCTTGATCTAGTAGATTGAAGTTTTGATATCAAGTAGTTTTGAGTTTTGCTTTGTGATCTCCTTTTGTAATCGAGTCCGTGAGCTATCTATAATAAAGATTAGTGTTGAGTCAAGGGCTTTGCTATGTTGCTATGATCTTGAGAAAGTAGAAAGAATTAAAGAGTTCATATTGATCTGATGGTTAGTGATAACTTCACATATAGAAAGTATGAGGCATGAAAATTGTTGAGAGTTGATAAACATAGTTTTGGTCATCGTTGCAATTAATAGGAAGTGATAAGGAAAGAGAGGTTCACATATAAATATACTATCTTGGACATCTTTTATGATTGTGAGCACTCATTAAGTATGACATGCTAAAAGAGTTGACGTTGGACAAGGAAGACAACGTAATGGTTTATGTTTTCTAACATCTCAGTTAAAGTATGTTGTCATTGACCTTCCAAACAAGTTGAGCTTGCCTTTCCCCCTCATGCTAGCCAAATTCCTAGCACCAAGTAGAGATACTACTTGTGCTTCCAAATATCCTTAAAACCCAGTTTTGCCATGAGAGTCCACCATATCTACCTATGGATTGAGTAAGATCCTTCAAGTAAGTTGTCATCGGTGCAAGCAATAAAAATTTCTCTCTAAATATGCATGACTTATTAGTGCGGAGAAAATAAGCTTTATACGATCTTGTTATGGAAGCAATAAAAGCGACGGACTGCATAATAAAGGTCCATACACAAGTGGCAATATAAAGTGACGTTCTTTTGTACTAAGATTTTGTGTATCCAACCCTAAAAGCGCATGACAACCTCTGCTTCCCTCTGCGAAGGGCCTATCTTTTACTTTATGTTCTTACTTTATGTTTTTACTTTTTACTTGACTCAAGGTGATCTTCACCTTTCCCTTTTTCATTTTATCCTTTGGCAAAGCTCCTTGTGTTTGAAAGATCATGATATATATATCCAATTGGATGTTTGTTAGCATGGACTGTTATTGTTGACATCACCTAAAGGTGAATACGTTGGGAGGCAACACAATAAGCCCCTATCTTTCTCAGTGTCCGGCTGAAACTCCATAACCACAAGTATTGCGTGAGTGTTAGCGATTGTAGAAGACTACAAGATAGTTGAGTATGTGAACTTGCTGAAAAGCTCTATTGATGACTCTTTCTGATGTTATGATAAATTGCGATTGTTTCAATGACCGAGATTATAGTTTGTTAGTTCTCAATGAAGTTTTTGAACCATACTTGATATTGTGAATTGATTGTTACTTGAGCATAAGAAATCATTTGATAGAATCTATTTATGTTGTTGTCATAAGAATGATCATGATACCCTCATGCCCGTATTTTATTTTTATCGACACCTCTATCTCTAAACATGTGGACAAATTTTTTCGATATCGGCTTCCGCTTGAGGACAAGCGAGGTCTAAGCTTGGGGGAGTTGATACGTCCATTTTGCATCATGCTTTTATATCAATATTTATTGCATTATGGGCTGTTATTACACATTATCTCTCAATACTTATGGATATTCTCTCTTATTTTACAAGGTTTACCATGAAGAGGGGGGATGCCGGCAGCTGGAATTCTGGCTGGAAAAGGAGCAAACATTGGAAACCTATTCTGCACTACTCCAAAAGTCCTGAAACTCCACGAAACATATTTTTGGATTTACTAAGAATTATTGAGCGAAAGAAATACATCAGGGGGCCCACACCCTCGCTAGGAGGGTGGGGGTGCGCCCCATCCTACTGGGCGCGCCCCCTGTCTCCTGGGCCCCCTGGTGGCCCTCCGGTGTCCATCTTCCGCTATATGAAGGCTTTTACCCTGGAAAAAATCATGGGCAAGCTTACGGGATGAAACTCCGCTGCCACAAGGCGGAACCTTGGCGGAACCAATCTAGGGCTCTGGCGGAGCCGTTCTGCCCGGGACACTTCCCACTGGGAGGGGGAAATCATCACCAACGTCATCACTAATGATCCTCTCATCGGGAGGGGGTCAATCTCCATCAACATCTTCACCAGCACCATCTTATCTCCAAACCCTAGTTCATCTCTTGTATCCAATCTTGTATCAAAAACCACAAAGTGGTACCTGTGGGTTGCTAGTAGTGTTGATTACTCCTTGTAGTTGATACTAATTGGTTTACTTGGTGGAAGATCATATGTTCAGATCCTTAATGCATATTATTACACCTCTGATTATGAACATGAATATGCTTTGTGAGTAGTTACGTTTGTTCCCGAGGACATGGGTGAAGTCTTACTATTAGTAGTCATGTGAATTTGGTATTCGTTTGATATTTTTATGAGATGTATGTTGCCTTTTCCTCTACTGGTGTTATGTGAACGTCGACTACACGACACTTCACCATTATTTGGGCCTAGAGGAAGGCATAGGGAAGTAATATGTAGATGATGGGTTGCTAGAGTGACAGAAGCTTAAACCCTAGTTTATGCATTGCTTCGTTAGGGGCTGATTTGGATCCATATGTTTAATGTTGTGGTTAGGTTTACCTTAATACTTCTTTTGTAGTTGCGGACGCTTGCAATAGGGGTTATTCATAAGTTGGATGCTTGTCCAAGTAAGGGCAGCAACCAAGCACCGGTCCACCCACATATCAAATTATCAAAGTACCGAACGCGAATCATATGAACGTGGTGAAAACTAGCTTGACGATAGTTCCCATGTGTCCTCGGGAGCTCCTTTCTCATTATTAGAAATTGTCCAGGCTTATCCTTTGCTACATAAAGGATTGGGCCATCTTGCTGCACTTTATTTACTTTATTTACTTGTTACTCGTTACTATTTATCTTATCACAAAACTATCTATCACCTACAATTTCAGTGCTTGCAGAGAAAACCTTACTGAAAACCGCTTATCATTTCCTTCTGCTCCTCGTTGGGTTCGACACTCTTACTTATCGAAAGGACTACGATAGATCCCCTACACTTATGGGTCATCACCCACCAGTAAGTGAGTCAACGGTCATGCACGTGTTGATGAGGCACTCCCTCTACTCTACTCAGCGTAATACTCCCTCCGTTCGGAAATACTTGTCATAGAAATGGATGCAAATGGATGTATCTAGAACTAAAATACATCTAGATACATCCATTCTTCGGACAAGTATTTCCGGATGGAGGGAGTACTGTATAAAATCAAGTTATGGGACAAAGCCAACAACCGTTGTTGTTTCAGACTATCGACTTACGCTTTGTAGTCCAGGATGCCAGTTTGAATCTCATCTTTCAGATTTGTTAGTTTTAGGTCCAAATTTGATTAATGACAAGTGGGACCCCCATGTGTTGTTTCGATATTTCAGTGTGGGATGGTTTTTTTGAACAAACACTTTGCGCGGTTAGACAAGTAATGACACGAGTTACACGTATTTTGCAAGTTTACGAACAAAAATGACAGCGGCATAGAATATCACATCTACCACACAGCTTAGATGCTATGTTGATACGAGTTTTTACATCGTTGGAAGTGAGATCCAATGGCTTGGGAGTAGTCTTTGTAATTATGCGCAATTTCCAAACTCTCCAAAGGTTTTTTTGCAAATAAAACATTCAGGCCTCGTGTGTGCCGCTGCATCTTGGATCCTACGGCTCCCCCTTGCTCATATTAGGTGCTCCCCGTAGCTTAATTACCCGCTACGGCGATACGAGCATCTAGGTCGTATGATCAATGATCAGATGGCACATGCGTAGTACTTGTACTTTCTGTGCAATTCCCAAACTCTCACAGCTGTATATTGCAAAAACATTCAAACCTCCTATTGTGGGCCGTTATATCTCCGTGAACTCGTATCACCATAGAATCTATGGTGCGGGAGCACCTCATATTCTCCCGTGTGAGAAAACATAAGGTGCTCTCGCAGCTTGGATGCTACGGTGATACGAGCTTTGAGGTCATTTGATCTAATATCCAATGGCATCTGAGCAGTCTTTGTGCTTGTAAGCAGTGGCCGAACTCTTTGGGGGCTTTTCTGCAAAAAACCATTCGAATCGACGAGGAGTTGTTGGGTCACAAATCCAACGCCTCCGAAGAGCTTGTATCACCAAAGCATCTAAGGTGTGGTAGCACATGATATTCTTACATACAGGAGACTATGATGTCCTGCTTCATCTTAGATGCTACGGTGATACAAGCTTCGAGGTCATTGGCTATGGGATCCAAGGGCATCTGTGTAGTTTTTGTACAAATTGTGTGCAATTCTCAAACTCATCAAGGTTTCCTGTAAAAATATTAAGACATCATGTGAGCTGCTATATCTCAGATCTACAAGCTCCAAGCTAGTCGTATCGGCATATAGCATCTAAGGTATGGGGGCACATGATATTCTCCCGGGGAGGAGGGATGGGGGGTGCACAACCAATCGGTGTTTGGGAGTGCGGGGCCAAATATAATCTAAACAACCCTAAGCAGAGCTTCACAATTTTATCTAAGGTCGAGGGGTTGACCCCCGACAATCTACATAGCTCCGCCTAAACACAACATTTGCATGTACTGTAGTACTAGAATTAATATTCATGTTTCAGTTTCCTGTTCATTTCAAATATTTAATTGAGGACCATGCATGTCTTACATTTTACTCCCTTCGTTCCTAAATATTAGTCTTTTAGAGATTCCAAATGGACTGGCACATACGGATGTATATAGACATATTATAAAGTGTAGATTCACTCATTTTGCTCCGTATGTAGTCACTTGTTGAAATCTCTAAAAGACTAATATATAGGAACAAAAGGAGTATTTTTTTAATTCATGTCATACATATGCATGGTTTGGAAAAATAGATGCACTATACTTATTGGATTATTGTTTTGTTCGTGGGTGTGTGGGTGTGGGCGTCTGTGTGTGTGTGCGCGCGCGCGCATGTGTGTGGTTATATGCTTGATACATACAAAGTTTTCTCACCTCCATATTGTTCATCTTTTAAATTTGGATTTGCAATGAAAAACTTACTAGGGATACCATGAAATGTGAAATCCACGTTGAGATCACTATACCACAAACTCACTCTAATTCAAGAACTCGTCATAAATCAATTACCACGTTGAGATTAGTATTTGCAAGGAAAATACGGGCATTGTAATACACATAGATTCGTTCAGAAATTTAAAAGATTCCTTTCGTATTCTCGAATGGTAGGACCCAATGGTGTACCAGCCAGACCTTGGCTCGTGTTGATCCTAAAAAAACTGGGCTCGTGTCCTTCTGATGGCGTGCGTGGTACGCACATTAGGCAACCCCAACCAGTCGAGCCTCCGCATTTCGAGTCGAAATATGTGGCGGCCAGAATTCTAGCCCTAGGAAATTCCCCTCATGTCCCCGGTCCATAATGACTACCGATGAACAACAGAGGGATACTTTAGTAACTAGAAAACGTTACCTACCGTGCCAATCACGGTTCAATTCCCTCGGTCGCCACTCCCCAAGGTCACCCGTCAACTGCATTGCCTAGTACTACTACTACACCAGGATGAACATAGAATTGAGCCCGTTTGTTCGTGCCTAGTACTTGAGTTAATATATCAGGCAATGCACTGGTACGGAGGGATTATCCTTTTACTCTTCATATATAACTAAAGTCTAACTAAGCAAAATGTTTGACCAAATCCTTTCTTAAGAAATACAATAGGACAGATGCATGGGTTGAAAATGTATTGCATGATGCATGTTATGATATTGTTTCGAATCCTGGATTTTAAATTTCAAAAAATGCAAAAGTGACCAGAAATTCTTGAAACTGAGCATGGTAATGTGATATGGCACAAATATTCCTTTGTAATTTGTTCCTTCAATTTGAGACAAGCTGCTTATGACAAGTTGCACAATTGAAGAGCCAAGTTATTTTGGAACAAATACCTGTCATGTTAAGGCGAACACTTTCACTATTAAAACCGTGGGTGTTTACGTGCCACCATGAGTCCTGCTTCTCATCGGCAGGTGCCCTCCGAGCAAGCGTGCAAGTCGATGGAAGGCGTGTGAGCAGACCGCTGCGCCGGCTGACAGGGAGGCGTGCGAGCAGACCGCTGTGCACACTCACCGGGAGGTGAGCCCTTTGACCAGGCTCCACCGCCCACCTTCGTCCCAACTACTCCCACTTTTAATGTCGTCGGTGCCGCAGTTTAAAATCAACCCCGCACTACCCGATATTGCTACAATCTTCTCTCTTCCTCTCCGATTCTCCTGTCATCTACCTCCAACCAGCCTGACCTAAATGTACGCCATGCCGCATCACAATGGTCTGCCCTTAGTCTTCCAGTTTCCTCAGGAAGACACCCAGCCGGAGTCTCAAGAACATAAGGCACTTTGGGACGAGCTTGAACTGGCCTTGCGGGAAGAAGTCACGCCTGTCCCAGCTCCCGTTCCGGCTCCCATCGTCCGACTGCGCCAGCGCCCATCCCCGTGGCATTGATGGGCTGGGGGCTACACATTGTCGCCAAGCTTGATGTCACGGGGTTCCATGAGGTCCCCGCCGACTTTCACGCGCCCGTGCACCGGCCAGCGCATGCACCTACGCGTGCACTAACGTGCCCGCCTGTGCCGGTGCTCGTGCACCTGCCAGCGCGTGCACTAACGTGCGCGCCCGTGCTGGTGCCCGTGCACACGAATGTCTCCGCCGCGCCGTTGCCAGCGCATGTCCCCGCGCGGGTGCCAATTCCCCCCTAGCGGCATGGATGGCCGCCGTCGACCACTTCCTTGCACCAACGTCAGTCGCCTCCTCCCGCCAATTGACTCGCTCCTAAGTCCAGAACATTTTGGCCTTCCTTGGAGCTAGGCCAACATCCAGGAGTACGCCAACAATGGCGCAAGACGCCGCCGTCGCCGTCGGTCAGTGGCCCGACGACACATAGAGCACGACAAAGGAGTCGCTTCCCACCGCAAGACGCCCCCGCCGCCGCCGCGTAATCTAAATTTGCCATAAAAACATTCGGATTGCCATGCTTAAAATCCGAATGTTTATTTTAGATCGATCGTTGTATAATTTAAAGTCGGAGTCCGACTAAACGAAATCTATGGTTTGATCGATTGAATATTCTTCTAGAGCCGTATCAAACTAAATATAAAACTTCATCAAGCCACATGTATTCCTTGTCATCCAACGACCTAGACTGCTTCAATGTCGAGCGCTCAACACGTTTAGCGTGCAATTAATTTCATGCCAAAAATAGTGCTAATCACATAATAAAACGCAAATAATATCCTACTTAATATCTGCATGCACTTAATATACTTCCAAATTAACATGCATTGCACGTACACATTGACTAGTGCTACTAGTACGTGAAACTGGTGCCGTAACTTGTGAACGCGTCCAGATATGGTCAACGGCAACATCGCCCGCGAGTTCTTCGTGTTTGCCCGTGCGTTTAAACACAGAAGGGGAGGGGAGAGAGAGAGAGCACACATGGAACCCACATGTAAGTGAAGGCGAATAGTACGTGCTAACGAGCCGGTCCCACTAATGTACTAAAAATAATATTACATGTTATCCATTAAATAGGTTGTGGTAATATAAAAACATTATATGAACAAAGGGGGTACAACAAACATTGTTGTTCTATGTATGTTGCCTATTGACGTGCGGCTTGAAGGTCCTGGTCGCATGTTCGATCATCGTCCTTTATTTTTTAATTTTATATGGGTCCAAATTTGTTTCATGACAAGTGGGCCCCACAGTGTGTAGTTTGTAGCACTTTAATTTGTGGTTTGAAATTTGTTCCATTCCAAGTGGACTATCGGTGTGTAGTTTTGTAGCTTATTTATAATAATTAAAGAGAACAACAGAGTTTTTTGCAATAATACCATGGTGCGACGTTGAAGGCGAGAAAGGATGTGCGAGAGAGTGATGACCGAGCCAAAGTAAATCAACTGGGGGAGGTGCGGGGGTTGCAACGGTGTTTGGAGTAGTTGTGGGCCGAATGCTACGAAAATATAATCTGAACCCATCGGAATAAATGACTACACAAATTAATACAAGGTTGGAGTGCCCCACGCAATGTAAATAGCTCCGGCTTTGCGAGGGATGGAGAGGTAGCTTCAATGTGTGGAAGATACGATGTGAGAAAGCGAGGTCAATCGAGAGACATATAGATAGAGAGACAAAGTGAGTGTGGTCCGACATTGATTGAACAGATATATATGCTCTGGAGAGATATTGTCCGGTTGAGCTTTTGGCAAGGGTGAGGGCTATAAGATAGAGCTTGAGAGATGATCCAGTCACAGACATGTAGATATATTTTGTGCGTGGGAGGAAGCAAGGTCAATCAATTACATATATAAAGGGAGAGAGCTTGAGCGAGTGTGGGTGAGAGAGTATACAATGTGGATATGTCGAATTGGGCTCAAACATGGTGATATATCATTTTTGTCCAAGAAAGAGCGAGGTCAATCGAGACATACAGAGAGAGAGAGAGAGAGAGAGAGAGAGATTGAGCGAGCATGGCCCTCCATGAGGTCGAAAGAGTGGGGGCAGCTTGGATGGACTGACCTAGATAGACAATCTGCATGAGAGAGTATAGAGTGTGTCAATCGAGGCCTGAACAGGGAGATATATCATTTGTGTGGGAAAGAAAACGAGATTAATCGAGACTCAGATAAATAGAGCGAGATTCAGCAAGTGTAGCCCGCCGTGCGGAAGAAAGAGTGAGACAGTCTTGAGGGAGTGACCTAGATAGACAACATGCATGCGTGTGCATGAGAGGTTGGGGGCTAGATAGGCAATGCATGTATCTAGCGTGAGAGGGTGGGAGGGAGAGGGGGAGAGAGAGCTCGGCATGGGGTGCAATGGCGGGTGTGTGAGGTAAATACATTTGGTAACAGAGTGGAAAAGGGGGTTGTGTAATTGAGAGAGTTAGAGATCGAAACATGGAGAGAAAGAATGAACGTGTGTTGGAAACCGATAGCTTCCTAAGGTGGTTAGGAGAGGAAGATTGGCCGATACGAGAAGTATGTAGCGTGTGTGCCGAGGGGGGGGGGCTAAAAACAACATTTGAATGTAGATAGTACGAGACATAATATTGATGTTTCAATTCGGTGTACATTGTAAGATTTGAAGTGAGGACCATGCATATGGGTAATTATTTCGAATTCGTGTCATACTAGGTTTCAAAAGTTGGCATTGACTTGATTTGTTATGCTATTTTGTAGGTCATATGTTTGAATCCATCCAAAAGTTTTGTCACTACCATGGTGTTCATCATATACATATGAATTTGTATTAAAAAAGTAGTGTGGATATAGTGAAATGCAAAATCCATGTTAGAATTAGAGATCAGTATGTGACACACACTCTAATTCAAATAACTAATTATATGACACACACTCTAATCCACGTTAGCATGGATACCGTGTATACCATATCGATTTTTTTAAAATAACTCCTCATTAATTCATTTATAGTATCTCATTTCGAATGACTAATTATTTGCAAGGAAAACACGGGCATGGTAATACATATAGATTCGTTTGCAAATGAAAGAAGATTTGTTTGCATTCTCAAATGTAGGCACATCAGGCATACCAGGGTCGTGTCGTGGTGGTCGCGTGTGTCGGATGGACGCTTAGCACCCAGCCACCCACCCCCCCTCCCTCCCCCTCCCCCTCCCCCACAAAAAGGACGACGACAAAATAAGTTCGCGCTTCCATGTTTC
Source organism: Triticum aestivum (assembly GCF_018294505.1). NCBI lineage: Eukaryota > Viridiplantae > Streptophyta > Magnoliopsida > Poales > Poaceae > Triticum > Triticum aestivum. The sequence goes on along the minus strand of NC_057801.1, from coordinate 517,452,372 downwards.
GGATTGAAATATCTGGCGGCCCCAAATCCAGCCCTGCAAAATCTCCCTTCTCCATCGTCCCCTTCCACGCCCAGATTGCTCAAATCCCAAATTCGCCGCCAACCCAAGCAAAGTTCGAATCGCCCCTCGTCTCCTCTCATTCCCCACCTCTGTGCCGGACGACGACGATGAAGACAATGGTCGCGCTTCACCACCGCATCGGAGCTACCTCATCTATGCCCTCATCCATCGCACCAGGTGGTCCACCAACAACATTGGCCGCCGCAACCGACGTGCCTCACAGACACCGACTTCCACTGCATCAGGTGCGCTTCACCGATGCCGTCTCCCACCTCATGGGGCTACTTTATCGAGCACATCGTCGCATCTCTGCCCCCCCGAGGCCATTGGGGCTTCACCAATGGTCTCGTCCACCGCATCGTAGTGCTCCGTTGCCACTCAAGATCTGTATCTGTGTGCGGCCAGCCAACGCCAACACATCACCCTCAACGGCTCTGAAGTAACCCGCACTCTAGCTAGGCGAGCATGCCCAAATGCCGGCCCGAACTAGGTATCCACACATTATTCCCTTGTGCACTGTTCCGACGATATTTGGATATCCTTTCACTGCTCTCTTAGCTTACACGCTTATGAAACTCTGACTTTAACTCTTATTTCTTCTGGAGATATCATCTGAAACAAGCAAAACCATTTTTCAGCAAAGCATGACGGCGCTACGGGATCTGGTACACATCCTGCACACCCGTATAACCTTGTAAGTATCTGTCCTCCAGTACAATAGCAGGGTCGATTCCTCTTATTTGATCAACCATTCGCCGTGTCAAAAATGCAGAGGGGGATGCAAGGAGCACAAGGCCTGCACATCCAAGCAAGTGGTAACATGGACTTGTACATGGAACATCCCAAGCGCAAGCAGAGCTGTAGTGCGCTTATACAACAAGCTAGCGTAAGTCCCTGCATTTCATTTAATTCGTACTGGCATGCGTGTATGATTTGTGTGCAGTGGCGGATCCATGAATTCAAGTTACTAGGGGTGAACATTTAACTTAAAAAACACGAAGGCACTTGTACTTCGAAAATCAACATAACTTGAGAAATGTGAAGCTACATGCACTTTGAAAACCAGCTAATGATCCAAAGTAGTTCAGATTATAAACACTAAATGATGCAAGCACCAAAAAACACGAAATGCAACATGGTCTACAAGGACTACAAACATGGTCTGTACCTGCTTGAATTATTCGTTCTCTGGCTGAAAATATCGAAGTGTAATTGCACCTGTAACCAGTGCGCAAACTGCATATCAATATATCTATCCTGCACAAGTATGCCAATAGTTTCAAACAACAGATTAGAAAAGTATTTATGCTACGTTGTCCTGATACAGGGACTTTCTGGTAGATGACACCGACGTTTCCTCAAGCATGAAAATGCACTATAATTTGCTTGTCATCAATGCCTGCAAATCTCTATGTCTCTCTCAACATAGCAGATCATCATTAGACACTAAATCCTTCAATGGGAGCTTGCAAAATGCTTGCATTAGATCCCTCATTAGACACTATATGTTCATCACCAGGAGCATGAAAAATGTTTGCATCAAATCCTTCATTAGCAGTTTGTTCATTAGACACTTCAAGCTCAAGAACAACATGAGCTTGTATGTTTGCACTGGAAACTTGATTAGATACATCAGATTCAGTCAGTTTAGTATTGATTGGGGGAGTTATAAAATAAGCAGAAATTGGTTTCATTTTCTCATAGATTCCCTACATACAAGCAGTTTTACAACACTGTCAGGTTTAACTATTGGCCAGAAATTGAACAATTGAATTAGATATAATAAGGGATGTGATGTACCTGCTCGTTGCGCATGCTTCTCTTGCAAGCTATGACTGTCCGTTTGCGCAAGCTCGATGCCATGCCCGTGCTGCCACCGCTGCCTCCCGCGCATGCTACACCCAGGGTTGGATCTTCATCTTCTTGTCCTTCCGCTTTCTTGAAGCCCGGTGACCGCCCTCCAACGAGGGCGCGAGGAAGTGCTGTGTCAGTCTGTCTAGCGGCGGCTAGGTTAGGAGCGAACCAGACTGGAGGCTGGAGCGAATGAATTGGAAATTTTCCTGCTATCGATTAATATGGGAGGCGCCCGTTTGGGCCGCGAGCCTGCTATAGGGCCGGCCTTGCACTTATGTTATTGGCCCATCCAAATTGAAACATTTTTCTTCATTTTTTACATTGCCTGCTCGTGCATTGGGACGAGCAAACTAGCCTGGGCCAACCTGGATGACTCAAACTAGGTGCACACTTTCCAGCCACCCGAGGCGGCCGCCCATACCATCCCCTATGGTGGCATCACCCCTTTTTGCGTGTATGGTTGGGGTAGTGAAAAATATTCCAGTGGCGCTTTTGATTTACCCATAGAATGGTTGAATTTCTTGTTTCTATGAACTGAGTTCGCCCATAATGTGAAGGATGCCGGTCTTTTCATCCTATTGTAGATTGCTTAGATCTCGATATGCCAAATGTAATCGCATGAAATATACAGTAAAAGCCAGTGTGATGTGTGTGGCTACAACTAGTCTGACTACACGTTCTCATATAACATATCAAGGATGCACCATCTTACCAGATTAACCATTTGACTTACGAATGCAGTGTGGGAAGAAAGAAGTATTGGGACTGCGTATCAAGGCAATTGATGCCATGGACTCCTTCATAGAACCTTGTAAGCTAAAAAAAGTTGCAGTGTGCCTGTACAAAGAGCTATCATAAGTTCAGTTACCTGCTTCTCAGAATTTTAGTTAGCCACTTATTGCAAAATTGTTCAATTATGTTGCTTGGCTTAATTTAGTTTGCTACTGATTACATAATGCCACATCCTGTTAATCTTATTATAGACTGCGGCTATCTATGTGTTTGATACTTACTGTTAAGAATTACCTGTTTTCCTGAACTTAAATAGATACTTGTTTGTTTAACTGTTTTGCTGCTGCAACAACGGGTGTCGGTGTCAAAACTGGCGGATCTCGGGTAGGGGGTCCCGAACTATGCGTCTAAGGCTAATGGTAACAGGAGGCTCGGGACACAATGTTTACCCAGTTTCGGGCGCTCTCGATGGAGGTAATACCCTACTTCCTGCTTGATTGATCTTGATGATATGAGTATTACAAGAGTGGATCTACCATGAGATCAGAGAGGCTAAACCCTAGAAGCTAGCCTATGGTATGATTGTTGTTGTGTCCTACGGACTAAACCATCCGGTTTATATAGACACCGGAGGGGGCTAGGGTTACACAGAGTCGGTTTACAGAGAAGGAGATCTACATCCGAATCACCAAGCTTGCCTTCCACACCAAGGAGAGTCCCATCCAGACATGGGACGAAGTCTTCAATCTTGTATCTTCATAGTCCAACAGTTCGGCCAAAGCATATAGTCCGGCTGTCTGGATACCCCCTTATCCAGGACTCCCTCAGTAGCCCCTAAACCTAGCTTCAATGACGATGAGTCCGGTGTGTAGATTGTCTTCCGCATTGCGAGGCGGGTTCCATCTCCGAATATTCCAAGATAAATCCCGAACTCAAAGGTCGTGTCCGGCTCTTCACATACCACCGTAGAGAGAACAATAATCCACGAATCTAATCTGCTGACAGTCCTTCGTAGCGTAACAGCACGCCGTGGCCCGGTAATTATTCGAACCGCTTTTCACATCCAGCTCCCGCACACACCGCGAGGCGGTTTCTCTGGCACGTCTTGTCAAAGCAGAGATCGTGTCCCCTTATCGCGAGATCTCCATCAACACGGGTATGGGTAATCCAACCAGCGCCATCAACCGAGGCACTTGGAAAATAAATGATTTAGAGAGGCAAGTGGGGAGGCGCACATTCTGCGTCGCCTTTATAAAAGGACAAGGATCCCCCGTTTTCACCCACGCCTTCTTTCTCCTTTGCTCATCCGTTCTCGCACCCTCGAGCTCCAACGCCCAAGTTCTCACCTTCTTCGTAGGACCGCAGCATGTCCAGAGCGGGAGGCAAGTGGATGGCCTCCTCTGTCATAGAGAAGGACATCACCAAGCTTCGGGAGGCCGGATACCTGGCCGAGAGCATCGTGCACAGGCTTTCGGCAGAGGGACAGATCACCCCCACCCCAAAGTCTCGGGAGAGAGTAGTATTTCTCCCTCATTTCGTCCGTGGACTAGGATTTCCACTCCACCCATATGTCCACGGGCTCATGCATTACTACAGGCTAGATTTTCACGATCTAGCCCCGAATTTTGTCCTCAACATCTCAGCGTTCATCGTCGTGTGCGAGGCCTTCCTCCGCATCAAGCTTCACTTCGGCATGTGGCTGAAAATCTTCTACGTGAAGTCGAAGATCGTGAGCGGCCAAGAGGCGGAGTGCGGAGGCGCCATGGTGGGCAAGATGCCCAACGTCACATGGCTTGATGGCTCCTTCATGGAGACCATAAAAGGGTGGCAATCAGGATGGTTCTACATCACCGAGCCGCACGACGCCAACTGGGTGGCGGCCCCCAAATTCAGATCCGGAATCCCCATGCGGATCACTTCTTGGGAGAAGAAGGGCCTGGCCTGGGGCGAACCCACGGAGCTGACCGGACTTGAGACCTGCATCAGAAGTATGAGGGACAAGAAGATCAAGATCATCAACGTGGTCCAGGTCATGCTCATTTGCCGGATTCTCCCGTGTCAAAGACATGCATTTGATATGTGGGAGTTCGGCCCGGCCGAACACCAGATGCTGCTGGAGCTCTTCGACACAACGCACAAAGAAATCTGGAAGGTGTTGTTCAAGACTGGCGAAGTTCCTCCTCCCCTATCTGAGGACCGTGGGCTCAGCGCAAAGCGCCTCGCCAGTCCAGTAAGTCCTCTGATTATTACAAGATGTTCCCTTCCTAGTACATGCGGGGGAGGATTTTTAAGTCACCATGCTGACCAAACAGGATTGGGTGGAGATGGCGGAGCGGATTGACTGTCCGGGTCCATTGCCTGAGGACCAGGTAGACGCACTCCTGGCGGAGATGCTGGTTCCGACGCCTTACAAGGTGCCGGAGAAAAAGGCCGAAAAGAAGGCCATGGGGACCCGGAAGGGTCTTCGGCGCGAGGCCGCGCCCGACGCCTCGCCCTAAGGGGAGGAGAGAAAGAGGAAGGCCGCCTCAACCTAGGGGGCCGACGGGTCCAAGAAGGCGGCCGCGGGGACCATAAAAGGTCTCCGACGCAAGGCCGTGATAGAATCGTCATTCGAAGATGACGAGGAGGATCCCCCCCCCCCCCGAAGAAGGGGGAAAACATGAAGAAATGCCCCCTTCCCGTACTAGGGAGGAGAAGAAAAGGAAGGCCGCCCCGTCGGGGGAGGCCGGGATGCTGAAGAAGGGAAAGGCGTCCCTTTCAGATCACTCCTCAACCGTTGCTTATAGCAACGAGGAGTGGCTGCCCAGGGGCAAGCCCCAGGCGAGGTCGTAAGTATCCGCATTCTGTAATATTTTTTGTGCGGTTTTGACCTTATGGATTTCAATAACGCCGAACACGTATATGCAGTTCGGCCGGGTCCAATCTCAGGGCAACCTCTTCGGAGGAGTCTTTGGGCGAGTCGGAGATGAATTCACTCCCGATGGCCACCTCCCCGCGACCTGCGGATGACACCAAGGTATTGTCCCGAAGGATACCGAAGCAGGAGGCGACGGCTCCGGAAACACCCCAAGGCGAGATCCCAGACGCCGGGCGCATGGGGGGTAAGACCCCCATGGATTATGCTGATGGGAGCCACAGCAAGTCTGGCTCCCAGCCGGTTACTGCGCCGGAGCCTCCAAAGGTTCCGGATTCCAGAAGGCAGCCCTTTGCGAAGGAGAGCGAGCCGTCCATGCCGATGACCTCCGCCCAGCCGGAGGCATCGGATAATTAGTTGGAAGTGCTTCGAGGTGCTTGCATTGATGATGAGCACCGTACTCTTATGAGTGCGGTGATTGAAAAGGTTCGGTCCGCCAAGAGCGGATTGACCGAAGCCTGCACCAGCCTACTAACAGGCTTTGAGGTAAGTAACGAAAAAGTGTGAGGAAATATCACCCGATAGACAGTAGCCCCTGATACTCCGGTTGGTGTTCGGGAGAAAAAGCCAAATGGAGGGTCAACTAAAAAACCACAGGAAGCTAATAGTACTTGTCTTTGTGAACAAACAGGCATTGCTGTTGACTGCCGCTGCACACATGGCTGAGGTTGCCGGACTCAAGCGCAAACTGGGGCAGGCCGAAGAAGAGCTCGGCCTCGTGAAGAAGCATCTCGAGGAGAACAAAGGTAAGTGAAACCCCATCTGTGTGTCATATAGAGGAGAAAAAAGTGATGATGCTAACAAAAACATCATGGTTTTTGATAGGGACCGCGATCGAAGTGGCGGCCCTGAAGAAAGTGTTGTCCGCGGCCGAAGCTAAGGCGGATACGGAGCACACCGAGCGCGAGAAGCAAGATGCTCGGGTGGGAGAGGTACAGCAAGAGCTCCAGGAGCTCAGCAAGAAGTTCGAGTCCTTGGAGCATGACTTCAAGATGCAAGAGTCTGAGCTTGCGAAGGCCCTCCAGAGTGCGACAGACGCCAAGGCCGAAGCCCAAAAGGCCCTTCAGGAGATCCAGGTGGCCAAGAAGATGCGGAGGGTAAGGCATTCTTAATGCAAAGCAAGCATGTGGAGGAGTCATTTTTGTTACTTACACGAATTCGGAGCTCTCCAGGAGCTTTCGCAGATCTGCCATGCAGCATTTCGGATGCCGTGGAGTTCTATCGTGCTGAAGAGGGGAGCTCAACAGAGAAGTTGTTCTGGTCCCAATACATTGGAACCGAACACCCGATGCCTCTAAGCGACCAATTGAAGCAACTGGTCGAACTCCACAATGCGGCTGAACGGGCCATGAAGGACCTCATAGTCCGGATGTGGCCTGGCGAGCCCCTACCCCGCATCTACTTTGGCCTGATAAAGCGGATGGTGAATGCCTGTCCATGGCTAGAAGTTATCAAGCAGTCCATCTGTATTGAAGGTGCCCGGTGGGCCTTTGCCCACGCGAAGGTGCATTGGGCCAGACTGGATGCTGAGAAGCTCATGAAGGATGGACCCCCGGAGGGTAAGGAGCATCTCTACCCTGAGAAATATTATGATGGTGTTATGAAAGGCGCTCGGCTTGAGGCAAATGAATGTCCTAAGAACATAATTTTTGAGTGAATGTACTCATGTCGTCCTTGTAATATGAGAACGGGTTTGTTTGTGCTATATAACACTTTGCTTGATTTAAAATATTACCTTATCTGCGTCCATTTATCAAAATCTGAAAGTAGGCCAGTCGTCGGCTTCCGCCCCCTTGTAACTAGTACTGGGGTGTTCGTGGAAACCCAAACACTCTTTATCCAAATTCTTGGTCCTTTAAGGAGGTGTTTAGCACAGTGAACAAGGCAATCAGACTATTCGGCTTTATAACTCTCACTTGGCCATAGAAGTCTATATTTCAAATTTCGGCGAAGCTCCTAGTATTCGGAAGGGCGAACCGGGGCGCTATACACGCCTAAATCGGGCAAGGCCGATTCCTCGCCTTAAGCGGAAAAAATCTTTAAGGATTTAGTACCTTGCGAACAGCGACCAGCTCTCGGCGCATCATGACGGTCCGTTTTCGGCTTTCTCTACTGAGGTGCTCGTCCGAAAGAACCGGGACACAATCGCAGTAGTTCTCCCTGCGCTATATTAGCCGATATAACGGAACGTAAGGTACCAAAACAAGGGAGCCGGGCTAACCCAACTATTGACCCAAGACATGATTCAGAGCTGATGCATATAATGCTATAAGTTTGGGGTGCCGCACTGTCGAAAGTGTTCAGACTTTTCTTGCCATGTTATGGTGCTCGATAAGAAGCCCCTGGCAAATTGAGCGTACCAAAATGTACGGATGCAATGTTAAATAAATATTCCAGGGAAAATATGAAGATATTAGTAAGAAGCTGATGCTGGTATATCATTTCCCATTGTTATTTGTATAATACGTCGAGGCGTATGTTTACAATTAATGCATTAAGCGAAAACAAATAGGGCCATTTGACATGTCCTATCCAAGGGCAGGCTGCATGCAGGTACGTAAAACAGGTATAACAATCATTAACAGAGACCACCTGGGTACTCCCTTGTGTGCAAAGCCGCTTGCCTCCTTGGTGTTCCCTCCTGTGATGAGTCCGGTTATCCGATCTCTCTGAAGGGGCTACCCGAAAGTAGGGTCCTGAAAGAAAAAAAAATGGTGTGCGGGCCTCATGGCGGCTGAACCGCACTGTAGGCCTCATGGTCATCTCGCCTCCACCTATGCCCATGGTACTGTAAGCGCGTATTTGTGTACGCGTGGCACGAACGCCGCCTGAATGGGGCGGGGGTGGAGGCCGGATTGCTAATCGAGCTCCTGGCATGCCAGACGGTCATGTTGCGGGGTGCTCCGGACTCGCTTGACGGTGTTTGGGGTTGTTGTTGCCGAATTGGCTATTTGCAGAAGGAAGCTGCTTTGCACTTCTGCCGCGAGGGCCGCAGTGTGCTCTTCCGTACGGAGGGAGCGGTCTGTGTTTCCATTGACTGTTATAACCCCGAGAGGTCCTGGCATTTTGAGCTTGAGGTATGCATAGTGTGGCACCGCATTGAATCGAGCAAACGCGGTTCGTCCAAGTAGTGCATGATAGCCACTAAGGAAAGGGACGATGTCGAAGATTAACTCCTCGCTTCGGAAGTTATCCAGAGATCCGAAGACCACTTCAAGTGTTATTGAGCCCGTACAGCGGGCCTCTACCCCTAGAATTACACCCTTGAAGGTGGGTTTGGTGGGTTTGATCCGTGACGGATCGATTCCCATTTTGCACATTGTGTCCTGATAAAGCAGGTTCAGGCTGCTGCCACCGTCCATGAGGACTCGCGTGAGGTGGAATCCGTCGATGATTGGGTCAGGGACCAATGCGGCTGAGCCGCCGTGACGGATGTTGGTTGGATGGTCCCTACGGTCAAAGGTGATCGGGCAAGATGACCATGGGTTGAACTTTGGGGCGACAGGCTCCATCACATAGACGTCCCTAAGTGCATGCTTTCACTCCCGTTTGGGGATGTGAGTGGCATAGATCATGTTCACCGTTTTCACCTGGGGGGGGGGGGATTTCTTCTGTCCCCCAGTGTTCGGATGTCGGGGCTCCTCGTCATCATCGCTGTGCAGCCCCTTGTCCTTGTTCTCGGCATTTATCTTGCCAACCTGTTTGAACACCCAGCAATCTCTGTTAGTGTGATTGGCTGGTTTGTCGGGGGTGCCGTGAATCTGGCATGAGCGGTCGAGTATGCGGTCCAGACTGGACTATCCCGGATTGTTTCTTTTGAACGGCTTCTTCCGCTGACCGGATTTGGAGTTGTTGAATCCGGCATTGACTGTCGTATCCTCAGCATTGTCGCCATTGTTTTGACATTTGTGTCTATTGCGCCGTGGCTTTCCATTACTGTTACAGATATCTGAAGTGCCAGAGTTTCCTGGCATGGTGTTACTGCGAGCTAGCCAGCTGGCCTCACCCGCGCAAAAGCAGGTCATTAATGTCTGGAGGGCCGCCATGGACTTCATTTTTTCTTGGCCGAGAAGTCGGGCAAGCCACTCGTCGCGGATATTATGCTTAAAGGCCGCCAGAGCCTCGGCATCCGGATAGTCGACAATTTGGTTCTTTTTAGTTAGGAACGGAGTCCAGAATTTCCTGGCTAACTCTTCGGGCTGTTGGGTAATGTGACTTAAGTCATTAGCATCCGGTGGTCGCACGTAGGTGCCCTGGAAGTTATCGAGGAATGCGTCCTCAAGATTTTCCCAACTGCCAATGGAGTTTGCTGGCAGGCTATTCAGCCAATGTCTGGCTGTCCCTTTAAGCTTGAGTGGGAGATACTTGATGGTGTGTAGGTCATCACCGTGGGCCATGTGAATGTGGTGAAGAAAATCTTCGATCCACACTGCGGGGTCTATTGTGCCATCGTATGACTCAATGTTGACGGGTTTAAACCCTTCTAGGAATTCATGTTCCATTACTTCATCAGTGAAGCAGAGGGGGTGTGCAGCGCCTCTGTGCCGGGCTATGTCGCGGCGCAGTCCGATTAGGTCTGGTCGGTTGTGTTGGGCCCAGCCGGATTTATCAGTATTATATCCGGCATGGCGATCTGTCGCGCGCCCCCGTGATCTGTAGATCGATCTTGGTTGTCCTGCATTGTTTTCCAATATGTCTCGCAGGTCTTGAGTATTGCCCTGGGCTGTAGTGAACCGGCGTGGGGGTGCGGGCTGGTATCCGGCCTTATATGCCATTTTATCCCGGCCACGTGGTGGCCGATCAGCCTCATCTTGTGCTCGAAGTCCAGGCTCTTCGACCTCTTCTTCTATCGATTTGTGCTTTGGGTATCCCCTGATGGGGGGCTCGAGTCTGTATTCCTCGGCCGCCAGGACTTCAGTCCATCTGTCTGCGAGCAGATCTTGATCAGCTGAGCTGCTGCTGCTTCTTTTTCAGGCTTCTTGCAGTGGCTATAAGCCGGCGCTTGAAGCGCTCCTGCTCTATGGGATCCTCTGGTACGCCGAATTCGTCGTCACTGAGGCTCACCTCATCTTCGGAGGGAGGCATATAGTTATCGTCCTCCAAGTATCCGTCTGTCGCTCGTTCCTCTGGGCTGAGCTGCCCCTATTCCTGTTCGGCTTGCTTGAAGGTGGGTTGATCAGGATCGTATTCCTCTTTGGCACCATTTGGATTATCTTCTCTAGTGCCGGTGTTGCTGTGGCGAGGCTTGGAGCGGCGCCGGTGACGCCCCTGTTTTGATTTCTTCTCTGAGGGGTTATCTCCTGTTGCCTCATCGCCATTGTTTTCTTTGGGAGTATCCACCATATATATATCATATGAAGAGGTGGCAGTCCAGGGCCCTGTGGGTGGTGGTTCCTGTTCTTCTCCCGCATCATCGTCTATACCGTCGATGTCCTCGGAATCGAAGTTAAGCACGTCGGTCAAGTCATCGACCGTGGCTATCAAGTGGTGGTGGGTGGGTAACGGATTTCTTCGTCGCCAGCTTCCCACTCGAGCCGAACATAGTTCACCAGGAATCTCCTGTCCGAGAGAGAGACCTTAATGAATCTAGCCCATCTCCGAAGTGTGAGTGCTGAAAGATATCTGCGGCGGTGAACTCATAACTGGGGCAACGACCTCCTCTGAGCTCATTCCGACACGGTGACACGACTACCTATTTAGAGAAGTGGAAATCGGGCCGATGGATTGTCTGTGTAATGGGTAGACAGTAATCGGGCCGATGGATTGTGACACGACCGCCTCTGAGCCCATTCCGACATGGTGGGCGCCAAACATGGGCGGCAAAACACATTTGATTCAAGCTCGTCTGAAAGACCTATGTTTCTCCCTCCATTTCCCCATTCATACACGGTGGGCGGAAAAACAAACTCGACTCGGCCGAAATTGATGTAGGCAAATATTTTAAATAGGAAAGGTTTGTAACTTCACTCAGACGTGACACAACCGCCCAACCTGTCAGCCCCATTCATACACCGTGGGCTCCAACCAAGGGCACCAACCACCCTCTCCTCGCCCGAAATTGCTCTGGGCAAATATTTGCGAGATGTGAGATTACCGTCCTATCCCCAACCGACGAGACATCCAAATTTTAAACGGGGGCTAAGTTCGTAACTTTCCCTCAGACAGGTGCGTCCCAAAAGCATGGTTCCCCGTACCTCTCCCTCCATTTTCTCATTCATACACCGTCCGTGCTAGAACACTGATACGTCCATTTTGCATCATGCTTTTATATCAATATTTATTGCATTATGGGCTGTTATTACACATTATATCTCAATACTTATGGCTATTCTCTCTTATTTTACAAGGTTTACCATGAAGAGGAGGAATGCCAGCAGCTGGAATTCTGGCTGAAAAGGGAGCAAACGTTGGAAAGCTATTCTGCACAACTCCAAAAGTCCTGAAACTCCACGAAACCACCTTTTGGATTTATTAAGGAATTATGAGCAAAAGAAATAGGCCAGGGGGCCCACACCCTGTCCAGGAGACAGGGGGCGCCCCCCCCTATAGGGCGCGCCCCCTATCTCCTGGGCCCCCTGGTGGGCTTCCGGCGACCATCTTCTGCTATATGAAGGGTTTTGTCCTGGAAAAATTCGTGGGCAAGCTTACGGGACGAAACTCCGCCGCCACGAGGCGGAACCTTGGCGGAATCAATCTAGGGCTCTGGCGGAGCTGTTCTGCCGGGGACACTTCCCTCCGGGAGGGGGAAATCATCACCAACGTCATCACCAACGATCCTCTCATCGGGAGGGGGTCAATCTCCATCAACATCTTCACCAGCACCATCTCCTCTCAAACCCTAGTTCATCTCTTGTATCCAATCTTGTATCCAAAACCACAAATTGGTACCTGTGGGTTGCTAGTAGTGTTGATTACTCCTTGTAGTTGATACTTATTGGTTTACTTGGTGGAAGATTATATGTTCAGATCCTTAATGCATATTATTACACCTCTGATTATGAACATGCTTATGCTTTGTGAGTAGTTACTTTAGTTCCTGAGGACATGGGTGAAGTCTTGCTATTAGTAGTCATGTGAATTTGGTATTCGTTCGATATTTTGATGAGATGTATGTTGTCTCTCCTCTAGTGGTGTTATGTGAACGTCGACTACATGACACTTCACCATTATTTGGGCCTAGAGGAAGGCATAGGGAAGTAATAAGTAGATGATGGGTTGCTAGAGTGACAGAAGCTTAAACCCTAGTTTATGAGTTGCTTCGTTAGGGGTTCATATGGACCCATATGTTTAATGTTGTGGTTAGGTTTACCTTAATACTCCTTTTTGTAGTTGCGGACGCTTGCAATAGGGGTTAATCATAAGTGGGATGCTTGTCCAAGTTAGGGCAGTACCCAAGTGTCGGTCTACCCACATATCAAATTATCAAAGTACCGAACGAGAATCTTCTGAACGTGATGAAACTAGCTTGACGATAATTCCCAATGTGTCCTCGAGAGCTCCTTCATTTTTATTCGAATTTGTCCAGGATTATCCTTTGCTACATAAAGGATTGGGCCACCTTGCTGCACCTTATTTACTTTATTTACTTTTGCTCGTTACTATTTATCTTATCACAAAACTATCTATCACCTACTATTTCAGTGCTTGCAGAGAAAACCTTACTGAAAACCGCTTATCATTTCCTTCTGCTCCTCGTTGGGTTCGACACTCTTACTTATCGAAAGGACTACGATAGATCCCCTACACTTGTGGGTCATCAAGACTCTTTTCTGGCGCCGTTGCCGGGGAGCGTAGCGCTCTTGGTGAGTGGAACTTGGTAAGGAAACATTTATATAGTGTGCTGAAATTTTCTGTTACTTGTCACTATGGAAACTAATCCTTTGAGTGGCTTGTTTGGGGTATCTTCACCCCAACCAGAGGAGCAAAGAGATGCTCCTCAACCTACTGAACTTTATGAAAATATTCACTTTGAGATTCCTTCGGGTATGATAGAAAAACTGCTAGCTAATCCTTTTGCAGGAGACGGAACTTTGCATCCCGACTTACACCTTATCTTTGTGGATGAAGTTTGTGGATTATTTAAGCTTGCAGGTATTCCCGATGATGTTGTCAAAAGGAAGGTCTTCCCTTTATCTTTGAAGGGAGATGCAATGACATGGTATAGGCTATGTGATGATACGAGATCTTGGAATTATAAGCGATTGAAATTGGAATTTCACCAGAAGTTCTATCCTATGCATCTTGTTCATCGTGATCGTAATTACATATATAATTTCTGGCCTCGCGAAGGAGAAAGCATCGCTCAAGCTTGGGGGAGGCTTAAGTCAATGTTATATTCATGCCCCAATCATGAGCTCTCTCGGGAAATGATTATTCAGAATTTTTATGCTCGGCTTTCTCTTGATAATCGCAACCTTGCTCGATACTTCCTGTGCTGGTTCCTATATGCTGAAGACTATTGATTTCAAATGGGACTTATTGGAAAGAATTAAACGCAACTCTGAAGATTGGGGTTCCGACGATGGTAAGGAGTCAGGTATGACACCTAAGTTTGATTGTGTTAAATCTTTTATGGATACCGATGCTTTCCGTGGATTTAGCTCTAAGTATGGACTTGACTCTGAGATAGTAGCTACTTTTTGTGAAACTTTTGCTGCTCACGTTGATCTCCCTAAAGAGAAGTGGTTTAAATATAATCCTCCTGTTGAGGTGAAAGTAGTTGCACCTATTACAGTCGAAGAAAAGACTATTACATATAGTGATCCTATTATTCCTACTACTTATGTTGAAAAACCTCCTTTTCCTATTAGGATAAAAGATCATGTTAAAGCTTCGACTGTTGTTCGTAAGAGTAATACTAGGACTTATACACCTCCTGAGCAAATTAATGTTGAACCTAGTATTGCTATGATTTAAGATCTCTTGGATGAAGATTTAGATGGGCATGTTATTTCTTTCATGGGTGAAACTGCTAATATTGCTAGACCCGATACTAAGACACGTAGACCTGTTATAGGCATGCCTGTTATTTCTGTTAAAATAGGAGATCATTGTTATCATGGCTTATGTGATATGGGTGCTAGTGCTAATGCGATACCTTATGATCTTTATAAAGAAATTATGCATGATATTGCACCTGTTGAATTAGAAGACATTGATGTTACAATTAAGCTTGCTAATAGGGACACCATTAAACCTATTGGGATTGTTAGAGATGTTGAAGTCTTGTGTGGAAAGATTAAATACCCTGCTGATTTTCTTGTTCTTGGTTCCCCACAAGATGATTTTTGTCCCATTATTTTTGGTAGACCTTTCTTGCATACTGCTAGTGCTAAGATTGATTGTGAAAAGAATATTGTCACTGTTGGCTTAGATGGTATGTCTCATGAGTTTAATTTTGCTAAGTTTAGTAGACAACATCGTGAAAAGGAATCATCTAGTAAGGATGAGATTATTGGTCTTGCTTCCATTGCTGTTCCTCCAACTGATCCATTAGAACATTATTTGCTAGATCATGAAAACGATATGTTTATGAAGGAAAGGGAAGAAATAGATGAAGTGTTCCTTAAACAAGAACCTATGCTAAAACATAATATTCCCGTTGAAATTATTGGGGATCCCCCTCCACCCAAGGGTGATCCCGTGTTTGAACTCAAACCCTTACCTGACAATCTCAAGTATGCTTATCTTGATGAAAAAGAAATATATCATGTTATTATTAGTGCTAACCTTTTAGAGAAAGAAGAAGAAAGATTATTGAAAACTCTGAAGAAGCACCGAGCTGCTATTGGATATACTCTGGATGATCTTAAGGGCATTAGTCCCACATTATGTCAACACAAAATTTCAGTGGAGAAAGATGCCAAACCTGTTAGAGATCCTCAAAGACGATTAAACCCCAAAATGAAGGAAGTGGTAAGAAAGGAGATTCTAAAACTCCTTGAGGCAGGTATTATTTATCCCGTTGCTGATAGTGAATGGGTAAGCCCTGTCCATTGTGTCCCTAAAAAGGGAGGTATTACCGTTGTTCCTAATGATAAAGATGAATTGATCCCGCAAAGAATTATTACAGGCTATAGGATGGTAATTGATTTCCGTAAGTTAAATAAAGCTACTAAGAAAGATCATTACCCTTTACCTTTTATTGATCAAATGCTAGAAAGGCTATCCAAACACACACATTTTTGCTTTCTAGATGGTTATTCTGGTTTCTCTCAAATACCTGTGTCAGCGGGGGATCAATCTAAAACTACTTTTACTTGCCCTTTTGGTACTTTTGCTTATAGACGTATGCCTTTTGGTTTATGTAATGCACCTGCTACCTTTCAAAGATGCATGATGGCTATATTTTCTGATTTTTGTGAAAAGATTTGTGAGGTATTCATGGATGACTTCTCCGTCTATGGATCCTCTTTTGATGATTGTTTGAGCAACCTTGATCGAGTTTTGCAGAGATGCGAAGACACTAGTCTCGTCCTGAATTGGGAAAAGTGTCACTTTATGGTTAATGAAGGCATTGTATTGGGGCACAAGATCTCCGAGAGGGGTATTGAAGTTGATAAAGCCAAAGTTGATGCTATTGAAAAGATGCCATGTCCCAAGGACATAAAAGGTATAAGAAGTTTCCTTGGTCATGCCGGTTTTTATAGGAGGTTCATTAAGGACTTTTCTAAAATCTCTAGGCCTCTGACTAATTTATTGCAAAAAGATATTCCTTTTGTCTTTGATGATGATTGTGTAGACGCATTTGAAACACTTAAGAAAGCTTTGATCACAGCACCTATTGTTCAGCCACCTGATTGGAATTTACCTTTTGAAATTATGTGTGATGCTAGTGATTATGCTGTAGGTGCTGTTTTAGGGCAAAGAGTCGATAAGAAATTGAATGTTATCCATTATGCTAGTAAGACTCTTGATACTGCCCAGAGAAATTATGCTACCACTGAAAAAGAATTCTTAGCAGTTGTGTTTGCATGTGATAAGTTTAGACCTTATATTGTTGATTCCAAAGTTACTATTCACACTGATCATGCTGCTATTAAATATCTTATGGAAAAGAAAGATGCTAAGCCTAGACTCATTAGATGGGTTCTCTTGCTCCAAGAATTTGACTTGCATATTATTGATAGAAAGGGAGCTGAGAACCCCGTTGCAGACAACTTGTCTAGGTTAGAGAATGTTCTTGATGACCCACTGCCTATTAATGATAGTTTTCCTGATGAACAATTAGCGGTTGTCAATGCTTCTCGTACTGCTCCTTGGTATGCTGACTATGCTAATTACATTGTTGCTAAATATATACCGCCTAGTTTCACATACCAGCAAAAGAAAAAGTTCTTTTATGATTTAAGACATTACTTCTGGGATGATCCACACCTTTATAAAGAAGGAGTAGATGGTATTATTAGACGTTGTGTGCCTGAGCATGAACAGGAACAAATCCTACGCAAGTGTCACTCTGAATCCTATGGAGGACACCACGCTGGAGATAGAACTGCACACAAGGTACTACAATCTGGTTTTTATTGGCCTACTCTTTTCAAAGATGCTCGTAAGTTTGTCGTATCCTGTGATGAATGCCAAAGAATAGGTAACATTTGTAGACGTCAAGAAATGCCTATGAATTATTCTCTTGTTATTGAACCGTTTGATGTTTGGGGCTTTGATTATATGGGACCTTTTCCTGCCTCCAATGGTTATACACATATTTTAGTTGCTGTTGATTACGTTACTAAGTGGGTAGAAGCTATTCCAACTAGTAGTGCTGATCATAACACTTCTATTAAAATGCTTAAAGAAGTTATTTTTCCGAGGTTTGGAGTCCCTAGATATCTTATGACTGATGGTGGTTCACACTTTATTCATGGTGCTTTCCGTAAGATGCTTGCTAAGTACGATGTCAATCATAGAATTGCATCTCCTTATCACCCGCAGTCTAGTGGTCAAGTAGAGTTGAGCAATAGAGAGCTCAAATTAATTTTGCAAAAGACTGTGAATAGATCTAGAAAGAATTGGTCCAAAAAACTTGATGATGCATTATGGGCCTATAGAACTGCATACAAAAATCCTATGGGTATGTCTCCATATAAGATGGTTTATGGAAAAGCATGTCATTTACCTCTTGAACTTGAACATAAAGCATATTGGGCTATTAAAGAGCTCAATTATGACTTCAAACTTGCCGGTGAGAAGAGGTTGTTTGATATTAGCTCACTTGATGAATGGAGAGCCCAAGCTTATGAGAATGCCAAGCTCTTCAAAGAAAAAGTCAAACGCTGGCATGATAAAAGGATACAAAAGCGTGAGTTTAACGTAGGAGATTATGTGTTATTATTCAACTCTCGTTTAAGATTTTTTGCAGGAAAACTTCTCTCAAAATGGGAAGGTCCCTACGTTATCGAGGAGGTCTACCGTTCCGGTGCTATAAAAATTAACAACTTTGAAGGCACAAATCCGAGGGTGGTTAATGGTCAAAGAATCAAGCATTATATTTCAGGTAACCCTATCAATGTTGAAACTAATATTATTGAAACCATAACCCCAAAGGAGTACATAAGAGACACTTTCCAGAACGTTCCAGACTCCGAAAAGGCATAGGTACGTGGTACGGTAAGTATACCGACTCCAAAACAACTCTAATGGCAATTTTTGTCAGTTTTGGATTATTTAAGAATTTTAGGAAAAAATAAGTAGTCCGAAAGGGACACGAGGCTCCCATGAGAGAGGAGGGCCCCCCCCCTTATAGGGTGCGCCCCCTGTCTCGTGGGCACCTCATGTGCCCACCGGACTCCGTTTTCTTGTATGTTACGTATTTTGGTCGGTAAAAATTCATTATATATACTCCCAAAGGTTTGGGCCACCATATCACGCAAATATCCTCTGTTTTCGTTTCGAGTTGTTCCTGTTGCAGATCTAGAGCACCATGACTTCTCCCTCCTACAACAACGAAGACAAGGATGCCTGGCTATTGAAGATAGAGTTGAAAAGAGAGGAACCAGAAGAGATCAACAAGGATGAAGGGATTAAAAAGGCCATGGAGGTTCAAGCTCCGGTGGTGAAAGAAGAAGAAGACATCCCTAGCCCTTTACCTAACCTTTTCACTCCAACAGAGATTGAAGCTTTCAAGATGATTAAGTTAGCCCGCATACAAAACAAGTATCTCACTTAGGAGAATATTTTGTTGAAAGATCATATTGCTGGGCTCAAGGGCATTATCCGCAAGTTGGAGGAGCTTCTATGCTCAATGTGCGGTTATCCACCATCATCATCACCACCTCCATCACCACAGAAGAAATAATCACATGGGTATGGGCACTCCCCTTGGCAACTGCCAAGCTTGGGGGAGGTGCCCCGGTATCGTATCACCATCACACTCCTATCTTTACCACTTTATTTAGTTCGATCCTTTTAGTAGTATCTTGATCTCTTAGTTCGAAGTTTTGATATCAAGTAGTTTTGAGTTTTCGTCATGATCTCTTTTTGTAAGTGAGTCCGTGTGCTATCTATAATAAAGATTAGTGTTGAGTCAAGGGCTTTGCTATGTTGCTATGATCTTGAGAAAGTAGAAAGAACAAAAGAGTTCATATTGATCTTATGGATAGTGATAACTTCACACATAGAAAGTATGAGGCATAAAAATTGTTGAGAGTTGATGAACGTAGCCTTGGTCATCGTTGCAATTAATAGGAAGTGATAAGGAAAGAGGGGTTCACATATAGATATATTATCTTGGACATCTTTTATGATTGTGAAGCACTCATTAAGTATGACATGCTAAAAGAGTTGATGTTGGACAAGGAAGACAACGTAATGGTTTATGTTTTCCGACATCTCAGTTAAAGTATATTGTCAGTGACCTTCTGAACATGTTGAGCTTGCCTTTCCCCCTCATGCTAGCCAAAACTCCTTGCACCAAGTAGAGATACTACTTGTGCTTCCAAACTCCTTAAACCCAGTTTTGCCATGAGAGTCCACCATACCTACCTATGGATTGAGTAAGATCCTTCAAGTAAGTTGTCATCGGTGCAAGCAATAAAAATTGCTCTCTAAATATGCATGACTTATTAGTGCAGAGAAAATAAGCTTTGTACGAACTTGTTGTGGAAGTAATAAAAGCGACGGAGTGCATAATAAAGGTCCACATACAAGGGGCAATACAAAGTGACGTTCTTTTGCATTAAGATTTTGTGTATCCAACCCTAAAAGCGCATGACAACCTCTGCTTCCCTCTGCGAAGGGCCTATCTTTTACTTTATGTTTTTACTTTATGCTTGAGTCAAGGTGATCCTCACCTTTCCACTTTTTATTTTATCCTTTGGCAAGCTCCTCGTGTTTGAAAGGTCATGATACATATATCAAATTGAATGTAAGTTGGCATAGGCTATTATTGTTGACATCACCTAAAGGTGAATATGTTGGGAGGCAACACAATAAGCCCCTATCTTTCTCAGTGTCCGGCTGAAACTCTATAACCACAAGTATTGAGTGAGTGTTAACAATTATGGGGGACTACGAGATAGTTGAGTATGTGATCTTGCTGAAAAGCTCTGTTATTGACTCTTTCTGATGTTACGATAAATTGCAATTGCTTCAATGACTGAGATTATAGTTTGTTAGTTCCCAATGAAGTTTATGAACCATACTTGACATTGTGAATTGCTTATTACTTGACATAGGAAATCATATGACAAAATCTATATATGTTGCTGTTATTAGAATGATCATGATGCCCTCATGTCCGTATTTTATTTTTATCGACACCTCTATCTCTAAACATATGGACATATTTCTCGATCTCGGTTTCCGCTTGAGGACAAGCGAGGTCTAAGCTTGGGGGAGTTGATACGTCCATTTTGCATCGTGCTTTTATATCAATATTTATTGCATTATGGGCTGTTATTACACATTATATCTCAATACTTAAGGCTATTCTCTCTTATTTTACAAGGTTTACCATGAAGAGGGGGAACACCGGCAGCTGGAATTCTGGCTGAAAAAGGAGCAAACATTGGAAACCTATTCTGCACAACTCCAAAAGTCCTGAAACTCCACGAAACCACTTATTGGATTTATTAAGGAATTATGAGCAAAAGAAATAGGCCAGGGGGCCCACACCCTGTCCAGGAGACAGCCCCCCCCCCTATAGGGCGCGCCCCCTATCTCCTGGGCCCCCTGGTGGGCCTCCAGCGACCATCTTCTGCTATATGAAGGGTTTTGTCCTGGAAAAATTTGTGGGCAAGCTTACGGAACGAAACTCCACCGCCACGAGGCAGAACCTTGGCGGAATCAATCTAGGGCTCTGGCGGAGCTGTTCTGCCGGGGACACTTCCCTCCCGGAAGGGGGAAATCATCACCAACGTCATCACCAACGATCCTCTCATCGGGAGGGGGTCAATCTCCATCAACATATTCACCAGCACCATCTCCTCTCAAACCCTAGTTCATCTCTTGTATCCAAAACCACAAATTGGTACGTGTGGGTTGCTAGTAGTGTTGATTACTCCTTGTAGTTGATACTTATTGGTTTACTTGGTGGAAGATTATATGTTCAGATCATTAATGCATATTATTACACCTCTGATTATGAACATGCTTATGCTTTGTGAGTAGTTACTTTAGTTCCTGAGGACATGGGTGAAGTCTTGCTATTAGTAGTCATGTGAATTTGGTATTCGTTCGATATTTTGATGAGATGTATGTTGTGTCTCCTCTAGTGGTGTTATGTGAACGTCGACTACATGACACTTCACCATTATTTGGGCCTAGAGGAAGGCATGTGGAAGTAATAAGTAGATGATGGGTTGCTAGAGTGACAGAAGCTTAAACCCTAGTTTATGAGTTGCTTCGTTAGGGGTTCATATAGACCCATATGTTTAATGATGTGGTTAGGTTTACCTTAATACTCCTTTTTGTAGTTGCGGACGCTTGCAATAGGGGTTAATCATAAGTGGGATGCTTGTCCAAGTTAGGGCAGTACCCAAGTGTCGGTCTACCCACATATCAAATTATCAAAGTACCGAACGAGAATCTTATGAACATGATGAAACTAGCTTGATGATAATTCCCAATGTGTCCTCGGGAGCTCCTTCATTATTATTAGAATTTGTCCAGGCTTATCCTTTGCTACATAAAGGACTGGGCCACTTTGCTGCACCTTATTTACTTTATTTACTTTTGCTTGTTACTATTTATCTTATCACAAAACTATCTATCACTTACTATTTCAGTGCTTGCAGAGAAAACCTTACTGAAAACCGCTTATCATTTCCTTCTGCTCCTCGTTGGGTTCGACACTCTTACTTATCGAAAGGACTATGATAGATCCCCTATACTTGTGGGTTATCAAACACCATCTTCACACCAGCCTCCTCCGTCCGCCACCCCATCCATCGCCGCCGTCCTCCACCCCATCCATCGTCATCGTCCTCCACCCCATCCATCTCCACCGTCCTCCACCATGCTGGAGCGCCTACCAAGACCGCGTCGTCCACTGCTAGAGATGGACGTTTCTCATCCACGGCGACGGACCAAGAGCCTTGCATCGCGTCCTCTCGCTTCATTGGTGCTGTTGTCCTCTTTGCTGGGGCCGCTCACACGACCTTCTCTTCCACCACAATGGGACTAATCCCCCGATGCACTCGTCTACCATCGCAGATCTGTTTCAACTCCACCGACAGCCATCGCACCCTCGATGCCTACACGGCGCCGCAAGAGAGGTGGTACTTCATATCTCCTCAACTTTTTGATCTCAACCAGAAAATAGATCGTAACTTGGTTACTCTACTTTCTTTTATTCTCTTAGAATTTAGTTCTTAGTTCATATCAAACAATGGATGCTAAATATCATTTCTCCAGTTTGGAGCTTCAAATCTGCCATGGCACAGTCATAATACGGTTTAATTGATCATGCTTAGGGTTTAATTGATCATGTTGGTTCCGTGGTGGTTTCTTTAATAGAAATCGGAGGGGAAACCCTTTTTTGCTAAAAAATATGCTTAGAGTTTCCCCCTTTTATGATCACTATACGATCAGAATACGTGCTTCATGTCATAATAGCACTGCTCCACCCATCAAGCTAAACAAGCTTAGTTGTTCAAATATGAATCTGATATTATTAAAATAGAGTCGTTTAATTGGTGAGCTAAATGTTCCTAAATTAGTTTCGAAAATGCATGTTCGCCGCTCGGGTGTGTATCTCTATAGGGTGCCCACAGCGGGTTGGACCACCCTGGGATTTTGGGTCGTCCCAGGCCCCAATTCCCCTTTGTTCTACTGCGCGCTTCTGATCTCTACTCGCCCCCAGCAGCCTGCCTCGCCGGCGACTTGCCCTCCCTGGACGGCATGACTCTAGGAGGAGACGCCGGACTAACAGGAGGTTAGGAGCCGCTCTCCCAACAGCGTCACCGCTGCCCTGGCGCGCCGCCAAGCCGACCTTCCCAGTCCGCTCAGGGCTCAGGCATGCAGCACCCACTAAGCCAACCCGATTTATCCTGAGATATGTCCTCAACACTCTGCAGCCACTCCTCATCACCCATTTTCTAATTGATTCATTACTCATTAGGCAGGACTGACATTAGGGTTTGCCGTGTTCTGAGTGCTACCTACACTTAATGGTTCAGATGTATTTCAGTAATGTTTAGTACCTGTAAAGTTCACGCGGTTTTCAAAATTCCGGCCCTAGGAACAGACACTAGTCATTTTGGATTGTTGGTCGTAGTGACATTGACCCAGATTACTACTGCAAGACACGTTTGTTGACAATTTTACTTGTCTTTCTTACTCATTCGATATAATATCCAATTATTCACGTCGATTAGTTGCAAACAATAAGTGCTAGACAAACTTCTTGATTCGGATTTTGGGCGGTCTCTTACTGCAATTACAATTCTGCATACTTGTCCTAGTAAGCTCACAAGTAAATGATTGATTCACTACATCTATGCTTGCCTTGTCATATTTGTTATCAATATTGTTTTAGGTGGACCACCCTGTTTCAAAATACTAGAACCGTAGACATGAGTGAATAGTATTTCTCTGTGTGATCTCTTCCATCATGCGTGGGCAACGAACACTGCATTGTATAGAAAGAAAGTGTCATTTCCAGCTTTTACATAGGCTTTGATCTTTTACATGGAATACAATCTGCCTACTTGCTTTGTGTCGCACTACCAACACTCCACCCTTGAAGCTAAACATTATGCCACTCATAATTCCTTAGTTTATCTGTTCAAATACGAATTTCATATGATTCTAATGTTCCTACTTCAGTTTTGAAATGTGTGTCTGCCTGTTATAGAGACATAAAGGGTTTGTATTTTCTGTGTGTGGTCTGGTCAGCACGGTTGGGGGTGAATTTTGCATATGCAAGGGTTTATAGGGAGACACTCTTTGAGTTAAATCCGTAATGCATTCCATAGATAATCTGACTACTTTTTATGTTTTCATGAATCTCGGATTCTAAACAACATCATAATGATTATGAGCTTGCGCGCATAAAAAGAATAAAATAGAACAATGCCATGGCTGTCAAATTTGGCATTAAGGGACTAAAATCAAGTCTGGATGCAATGCAATGCAAACGCTCTCCACCTACAGATTCGTGCTCAGAATATGATCCTAACAGTGATTCTGAGCTAGAGGGAGACCTAAGTCAATGTAGCTCCCTAATGGAGGAGTCAGAGGCAGATGCCCTATCTTATTCACCCATCAAGGTGCTTGCTCTAACTTTCTAAGGTTATATTGGTCGCACATATCTTGCAACTGATGCTTTGCATTGCTTTTACTTTGTTGAACTGCCATTAGCTTAGTTTACACATCGTGTATGTGAATATGCCCTGCTTATCCATTTTCAGTACATATTCCATCTGTCATCATACCATATTTATCCATTCAAATGTTGTTCTTGTGTATCAGATGTTCAAAAGGAAGAGGGCGACTGCTGATCGTGGAGGAGCACAAGCAAAGTATTTGGAAAAGGTAGTGGCACCTGATAAATCAAATAGCCCATTAGGTGTAGTTACAACATCACCTGACCCACAAAACACCCCAACTCTAGCAGACTCTAGCCCTACTACACTGGACATTTCTGATGCCCCAACTCATCAGACCCCAACTAAACAGCATGATGATGCCAGTTTACATAGCACCAGCTCTATGATGCAAAACCCCCATTCCAGCAAAGAGTACACCAAATCCAGTTGCCAAATCCCTTTTCGAACCAGAGAGAGCCCCAATTGTAGCAAATAGGACCCCTGTTCCATGTCTTCCCAGTTTAGAAGATGAAGCTTATATTGTTGTCAGGAACTTTGTGCGCATCTTTCCTTCATGGAAAGATTATATCGCAGACACAGAACAATTTCCAGTCTTCCTCTGCAACTTACACGTAAGTAATGTACTAATGTTATTCATGGTCATTACTGCATATGTTTCTGCTGGCAGAAGACACAAGATTTCGTTCTTTTAAATAGGCAAGGACCAAACTGGATTGTGAAGACGAGCAATGGTTGGTTTCGCTTTTCAAGCACTCGTTGATGAAGTATCGTTCCTACCTAAGTCAAGCGCACTTCAGTGGCAAGCCTCTAAACGAAATTTCTGTAAGTCTCCGGTGCTACATTTATCCGACGTTGACTGGAATAATCTTGTTACACATTGGTCTCGGCTGCAGCGTAAGGTACTGTTTATGATATCACATCACAATTTGAACTACATTTTTGCATTTGCCTTAACGTCTCACTTGTATGAAAACTGTTAGCAAAAGAACATTCATTCTCAAGGGACCACAGAATCTCGCAACTATATTGCACACTGCATTGCTCTTGTGAGTACCTCTTGCCCTATATGACCATACTTACTTTCATAGCTATTTGATTATGTAGCATCACTGCAAATGTTAGCCTCGTTATCGTCCATTTAGTGGACATTATAAGATCCGTATGGACTCTTACATAAATTTAGAATCAACCCAATGCTTTTGAAGAGGTTTAGCTCTGCAGTCCTCCTGTAAGGATTGAACATCCTCTATCATTGTACTTACATTAACAGCTACTCCCTCCGTCCCATAATATAAGAACATTTTGTACAGTACACCAGTGTTCAAAACACTCTTGTATTATGCGAAGAGGGATTGGTTCACTGTGTAGCATTCTGCATCTTATCTCCCTTGCCCACCATTTACTAAAAAAGATCAGATCTATATTTAATCTTACCAAAAAGTAGAATACACAGACAATGCCAGTGCAGAAGTGTAGCCCATTGCTCTTGTCAGTACATTTTGTCCTGTAACGCTTGTACTTCCAGGGATTGGTACTTGATTATGTAGCATCAATCTGCGTCTTATCTTCATTATCCTCTATCCCTTCCAGTATTATCATATCTATAATTACTCTCTACAAAATGTAGAGTATATGCAATGCTTATGAAGAAGATTTTGTGCTGAAATTCTTGAGTTAACCTTCCCTTGACATGGAGAAGGGCATTATAAAGCCGATGTTAACTGTTAATGTAAGTCAGTCCTTCTAAAGCCTTTATCCTCAACTGCTATTTAATTTGCTCATACTCCCCATCGTTTACTGATATTTAGTTTGCTGTTTCTATCAAAATGCATGTTCGCAAGAACCGTAAGTTCTAAGTTTTACTTGTAAAACCAAATTCCTTATTCAAACCATGCACATTACTCAATACTCCCCATATGTATGCTTGTTTTTGTGGATCTATAATCTAGTGTTTGGTGAAGCAGCCCACGTTTGCACCTTGTCATCTCCTATTTTATCTTACTGATGTGGCTGATGATATGAACAACATGCCATGCACATTAACCAAAATAGATACAATGCTTGTATTTGCCCTTCATCTAGGCTTGTTATGTTGACATGGTAATCCAGTAGTGTGGTGAAGCTCCCCGCATTATGAACAATGCCAAATTATGCTATTGATACTTTGAACTTGCTCTTTATTTTCTAATTTGAAATTGGATGGAATTGACAGCACAGTTATCATCTTTGTTTATACACGTGCAAAACCTGTCATCTCTCTGCTTTGTTTCAGGGTGATATGCATGATGGCATGCACAAGTCTGCTGAAGGATGTGAGACAAACCTAACATATATTGCAGCAAAGAAGGCAAAACATCTTGAAGATAGCGAGACAACCCCAAAGTCTTGTATTGATGTAGTGTTCAAGTTACTTGAGACTAGCAGTCAGACAAGCTCACAGAATTTGTTGTCTGAATCAGTTCGACTTCTTCAGTCCCAAGTTCTAGCAGAAAAGCATTCTGCAACTCAACTTCGACTTGAAGTCATGTCTCTAAGAAAGATTGCGGAGAACACCAATGAGAACCTCATTGCTAAACAGCTACACCTGGAAGCTATGACCGACATGCTAGGTCGGTCTCACAGCCTTGCTCAGCAGCTTGCGCAACAATTCCCGCGCAAGGCTAACCTTTCTTGAAATGTCTTGGAAGTGGTCTCGGTTCAGCATTATTTTGTTACGCTGCAATGGTGCCCAGCTTTTGTAATCTGCTTCTTTGTTGCGCTTTATGACCACTGGTGGCGAACTTTGATGCCCAGTGGATGTAATATACCAAAAATCCTTTATTGTATAGTGTAGGTTTATTCTAAGTTACTATGCCGTAATTTCTTTATTGTATAGAGTAGGTTTGTTTTTAATTCCTACTAGTTACTGCCATCATTCATTATCTGGAAAAAAAATCTGATGTAGTTGACCGGGCCGAAACATTCGCCTCTAACGGGCCTAGTTTTTAGCGGGCCACAATTAGGCCGGCCTGCATCTTTCTTGGGCCCGAATGGTTGGGGCCTTCACACTTTGCGTCAGGCCCACAACTTACTCCGACCTATATTTTAGTTGGGCCTTTTGTGGACCCAGCACTTAGTTTGGCCCAGGTAGCATTGGGCCATTAATAGGCTGAATATTCTACTCGCATGTTATGGCCCAGATGAAACCATGGACCTTTAGCAGGCCGAAATGCATGTTGGGCCTCAATTTTAACTAGTCGGTGATGGGCCTTCAGCAGGCTGAAATGTAGACCGGGCCTTTTTGGGCCCAGTTATATCACGAGCAGTTACCAGGCCGAAACATATCTCGGGCTTAGTTGGCCCACTGATATCATGGGCCTTTAAGAGACCGAAAGCTTAGTACAGGCATGAACGGGCCGAATTATACGACAGGCCTTTAACAGGCCCAAAGTCACGTTGGGCTTAATTGTTGCCACCTTTATCACGGGCCATTAGTGGGCCCGATGTACCGTCGGACCATATATGGCCCATGGGTAGCACAGGCCATTCCCAGGCCAAAAGTCACATCGGGCTGAAATGGGCCCATGTCTACATTGGGCCTCTAGCAGGCCAAAAGTCACTCGGCTGTAATTGGGCCCCAATATTGGGCGAACAATTAACGGGCCAGATGTGGCTTCGGGCCGTAAATGGGCCTTTATTAAACATGATGTTATTGGGCTGGCCCACTAGTACCTGAGTAAGTACTACCGGCCTTTGACTAGGCCGACCTTTTTAACCTATATGGGCCTCTGTTGGGCCTCGCCACATGTCGACGTATCATAGACATGTCTCCTACAATGGATGGGCGACATCTGGCCCACTGACGAGTTGGCACGTGTTTCCTCCGGCCAATCAGAATTTTACACGTGGAAATTTCCCATTGGTCCGGGTTGTTAACGGGTTATCGGATCCAAAACTGGACCCGATAGCTTAACGACGTTCCGTTACGGTGGATGCCACGTGTCGGTCACCCTTGACGAAAGTACTTTTGTGATGCGCGATTTATCGTCCTGGAAGTGGACACTTCTGTGATGATAATTTTTGTAATGTCATGGAACACTTCTACGACAGCACATGTATGACTATCTTGATTCTGTCATAAAATCGTCATGGATGTACATGCATGAAAAAAAAATGCGACCTACTGTCACAAACACGTATCATCACAGAAGTGTATTTTTTTGTAGTGTATGCCTCAGTCATAGGTTCTATAAAGTATGTTATGCTGTGTACCAGACCTATTGTGTACCTTGCCATGAGTTTGGCAAAGGGGTACAATAGTGATCTAGGAGTAGATCACTGGACAATGGTCAAAATTATCCTTAGTGAAAACTAAGGAAATGTTTCTCGGTTATGGGGGTGATAAAGAGTTCGTCGTAAAGAGTTACGTCGATGCAAGCTTTTAAACCAATCCAGATGACTCAAAGTCTCAATCTGGATACATATTGAAAGTGGGAGCAATTAGCT